>NC_134704.1:83599820-83899820 GCF_043290135.1 Rhipicephalus microplus
TCGGGATCGAATCCCAACCGTGGCGGTCGAATTTCGATGGCGGCAATATGCTAGAGGTCCGTGTGCTTAGATTTAAGTACGCGTTCAAGAACCTCCGGAGTTCACAATTTCCAGAGCCCCTCAATACAGCATCGTCTATAATCTTTTCATAATTTGGGGATGAAATATTAATCTTAAGCCGAACAATAAGCGCATTTTGTATATTGAGCTGCGTCTTACGTCTATAGATAAACAAACATTCACATACACATTAAGTAGCTGATGGCAGATCATCGCCTACGTAGCAGACAAATTGGTGCGGAATAGTTTGTTTTTGCTCTGATAGAACATTACACCACTAGGAACATTTTCCACGCACGTACTTCCCTGAGCGGTCACAGTTTTCTCGAATCGATAACCAGAAGAAAAATTACAAGAAATAGGTTCACTATGAGAGCAACGCCCTCGACGAATCGCATGCAGTTCTTCTTATATGGCGCCGCTAAAGAACACAAACTCTAGAAGAAGGCATAATTCCTCGCCCCAGCGAGCGACGATACAACAACATTTTGGCTATAGGCCACGACACAGGGTGCCCTACAGTGAAATATTTGTATAATGCACAAGCCGTTTCAGCAGAATTCGAGAGCGGTGAGATAAACATGGCGAAACGTTCTCCGCATTCTCTTCGCACCACACACGCCTGCAGCGTCTGAAAGGCACGGCAGTCATAACAAGTTATTGACGTTTTCGCGCCGTAAGAGGTTGAAAGGTTATTGAGTGCGTGGCGGGGCGCGTGTTTGGCAACGCTATTGGCCGTTTCAAGATTAGTGGCGCCAAAAGCAAAACGAAATGATAATTTATTCGCGAACGAACCATGCACGCCTCTATGGGCCCGCCAGATACGATCGGTGGTTTGGCGATGCGCGATGCATTTATTCTTGTTTATTTTGTCTGTGCACAACAGATGCCATTGTGTGCGTTTAGAGGGCAAAAGAGCATATTTGATGCGTGAAGTACTAAACGAAAGGCTCCATTTTGTCGTTTAGAAGAAACTATATAAAGTGGCTCCCGGAGTGTGAGCTACCCGAGAGCTGAACCCGACTAAGAGCATGAAGCCCAAGTTCTAAATTCTCATTGCAGTGCAAGACCGCTCTGATCAAAGAAGCTTCAGCTTTTTTTTTTCGCGAGAGAACTTATGATCTCATTTTAAGCCTTGATCATAGCTAGGCACACTTACACACACTAATATGAGTGCGGGTAGTGTGAGTGGACACGAGATTGAGCGTGTCAGATCTCATGACGATGAGTAGTCGTAAGTATGAACGTGAGTGAGTACTAACGAGCGCGAGGGAACGTGAGTGTAAACGTGAGTGAGAACTCATGAGCGTGAGTAGTTTTGAGTATGAACGCGAGTGAATGCGAGGCCGGAAAAAAATTGGGATGAGTGAATTTGAGTAAGTAGTCCCTCAAGGTGTCGAGCCATGGCCTTAACAGATAGCATTAGAATTTTCGCGAGAAATTGTGATGTTCACATTGTGTGTGTGTGTGTGTGTGTGTGTGTGTGTGTGTGTGTGTGTGTGTGTGTGTGTGTGTGTGTGTGTGTGTGTGTGTGTGTGTGTGCGTGCGTGCGTGCGTGCGTGCGTGCGTGCGTGCGTGCATAAGTTATCCATTAAAATCAAATGAATCTGTCACCGTGATGGTCTGTCAGCGAAATACAACTCTCGCCACAACAAAATCGCGTCGTTACAGATAGCGTTGTCTGAAGCGCGAAGAACTTAGTCTCGCACTGCCTCGTTGATACGTCTCATTTTTAGTCAATAGAACAATGTGAACAGGGACACCAGAATAACACAGAGTGACACTTCTTTCCCCGCGTTCATCCTGCATGCGCTGTTCTCCACGAAGATCAACACGCCGAACTTCGATTGCGCGTTATACGAAACAGCTGGTACTTTCGCTTCATTAAAAACTTGGGAACGATGCTTCACAAATATTGGTAGTAACCAACACATGGCGAGAGAATTTAACAAAATAAACAGATACCGAACGAAACAGCAACTCGAACCGCGTCCTCGCAAATTCAGCGTCACCTCGTCAGCATCCACGCGGAGAGTCAGGGTCACAAGGTCACGCTTATATACGTACGTATCAGCAGAACAGGTATAAGGAGAGAGAAAGAAAAACTCCACGCATCATCGCGATATACTGCACGCCCAATCGCGCCGAAAGAAACCGTCATCGCGCGAGCGTCAGTTCAGGGTGCGACAACGAGAACCGACGCCGACCCGCCGCCGCCATCGCTAGCGTCGCAGCGTCGGCGGCTGCTGGAAAAACACGGCAGTTCTCGTCGCCCCATCAGCCACCATCGGCCTATCGCTGCCTCCTGTTTTGACTAGCGCATCTCGACTCGGGGTCAGGCCACGAGATCACTTTCCTAAGCGAGGCCGATCGTGGGGGCGCACGTTTCCGAGCCACGCAGCACTGAAAATACTCCGCGTGCTCATCTGTATGCATACAAACGCAGTGAGTTATCAGGCGGTCACGCCATGTACAAGCGCCACACGTGCAGGACGCCCATGGGTTATCATGCAGTGACGCCATGTACAGGCCCCACAAGTGCGGTTTGCTCTTCAATGCGAACCTCAGAAAGCGCGATGGGCCATGCGACTCGCGAAGCCCAAGCGACACCGCAACATCGCAGGCTCTTTCAGGAGCCGCGAGTCAAGTACAGTTGTGAACAATATGAAAGGGAGCACTGAATTAAGCTACCAGAGGTTACACTGACTAAACCCGGTTGTGTCCACCACGGTGGATCGGTGGTTAGGGCGCTCAGCTGCTGACCCGAAGGTTGCGGGTTCTATACCAGCCGTGGTGGTCGCGTTTTGTTGGAGGTGAAATGGTAATGCCCGTGTACTTCGCGATGTCAGTGCTCGAACCAGAAGGTCAAAATTACCGAATTCCTCCGTCACGGCGTCCCCCATAACCATATCATGGCTTTGGGACGTGTAACACCACCCCCTACTAGTAAATCTGGTTGCCAAACTAATATTGATACTAAATCTTCAAGCCGTAAATATTATGTTACAAAAGCGATCCGCCACGTTCGTATCCGCACATTACTAGTAATCGTTCTAGGTTTGGAGAAAGTGTTCAATGATTTAGAGTACTCGGTATTCAACTGTGGGAGGGCATAATTCCGTCCGAAAATGTATGAGGCCACCATGTTCAGAAAAAAAAAGAAGAGGGAAGGGGGGTAATGTGACTAGTTGCCGACTAGTCACATTAAAGATAACAGCTATAGTCGAGTGTCTGCCCTGCATATTCATCGATGACTACCATATACTGAGCTAAGACGAGCAATAATCCGATGGACTAAGACGCTGGTGTGCATCTCGCACAACGAAGGTCACTTTCATATTTGTACCACTGAGAGTATATTAATTTCAATTAGACACTTTCGTCTGTAAGATGAAAGTTACGGCTTGCTTTGTGCACGCTGCACGCTTACGACGCAGACTGGACATGTCGCTTCATTCGTTTCTTCACAGGCATACAGAGTAGCAATGCCAGTCATTGCGGCAGGCTGAGCATTCCTACACTTATTAGATCTCACAATGGAAGGACATGTCTGTACGCCATGGTGGCCGAAGTTCTCCGCCTAATTGACGGAACCCAATGTACACCATTTAAAATGACTATGGCAATGCTTACAATCTGAACGCTGTCCTCCCCTATCGCAAGCAGGGCTTCGCTGCAGTTTCATGACCGGCTATGGCCGCTGGATCCGTGATAACAGATTCCACGAGACACTGCTTCAATTCACACGCAACACGCGCCTCCCGGCCTACATCATGCAAACGAAGTATTCAGTGTTAATAGCAAGCCATATCTCAATAATAAAACAGTACTTGAGACAGTTTTATCCATGTTTTTTAGTGCATTCAACACTCCCATTTCTGAACACCAGCGTTGGCGTAAGAGTTTTCTGTGCCAGCGTATACTTAGAAGAACAGACTGTAAGGTGAGTTGGTAAGAAGTGATGATTGAAAAGCCGGGTGCGAAATACCGTGGGAGAAGGTGAATAAAGCTATAGAAAAAGCGCCAGCGCGTATAGAGGCGCTAATGTGATCAGCCTTCAAATGATAGGGGTCATACGAGAGAGTTCTCGCCGACCGCCAGCCCCGCCTTCAATGCACCCGGGAAGGTCAACATTTAGCGCGCCTATGACAGCGAGGGGGTCACGATACTGTTGTAGACGGTCACATTCACCATCCGCTGCTCCTTTCAAAACACGGGTAACGCTAAAAAGTATAACGATAAAAAACAGTGCCAGACAAAACAATCGAAAAAACAAAACACGTCCGCAGACACAGTGAGGGGAGCACGAGACCAGCGCGTGCGTGCTAGCGAGTGCAGGCAAACGAATCGAGCCCTTTTCTTTTTCCAGGAACACTCGACTCACGGCCGCTGCATGCGGGGAAAGGACGTGAGTGGCGGCGGAGAGCGCGAAACGTCAGACACGCTCCGATGGACCGCCGCTATTTGCTCTATTCAGGTTCGACGCAGTTCCTTTATTTGTACATTTATCTCCCTTCATTTTCCTTTTCTTTCTATTTTCTCTTCCTTTGTCCCGACGACCTGGCTCATAAAGCATAACGCTGTAGGGCAGGCACACGTAGCTAGGTATACAAGAGAGGACAGAGGGGCCAAGTCGACGGCAAATCTGAACGAGACCTTGGCTGTAGAGATAACCTGCGCAGTTGCGTGTTTGAAGGCGGAAGCCTTAGATAACTCGTCGACCGTGAGTTGGTGTCCCGTGGCGGCTTCGGCTTCAAGGCTAGAATGCAAGGGATCGTCGTCATCGGGATGACCTCATCATTAGACGCCGTAATGACAACACAGATCGCCAAAACTTGGGATGCCATCATGATGTCATGGTGAAATCTTAACTATGACGTCACATGATGTCGTCATGACCTGGCAGCTACAAGAGCATGACACTGCGACATGACAAGCAAAGCACTATAGGGCAGGCACATGTACATATACAACGAGGAAGTGTAGAGGGGCCAGATGGAGGAACAACCTAAACGAAGACCTTGACTGTAGGGATAACCTGAAATGTTCCGTGTTTGACAGCGAAAGCCGTAGATACCTCATCAAACGTTAACCATCGGTGTCCCGTGGCTAGGTCGTCGTCAACAGGAGTGGGACAAAGAATCATCATCACGTGACGACGTCAACAGCTGACATCATCATGATCACACAGATCGCCAAGATTTGTCATGTCATCGTGACGTCACTGTGACATGCAGAGGAACGTCACATTATATTGTCGCTTGCTGAAATGTGTGCTGATCACGGAGGCCGTGTAAAACTAGGTGGGGTGCGGAAAGCTTTCGAAGAGGTTAGGAAGAGTCAATACATGGAATATGAAGAAAAAAGGGAAAAGGTGGCGATCGCCCTCGAGTCATTTTAGGCGAATGTAGATGGATGGATGGTAAAACTTTATTTTGTCAGAAAGCAACTGCGGACGATTCCCTGTTAGATGGTCATTAACCCAAGGTTCACGGCGACCTGCGTGGCCAACTCCACGACCCTTGTCTGGACGACTGGGTCTAAGCTGGTCAACATGGCATCCCAGTGCTCAAGAGAGGAATCACGCATGATATCCACCGGCGGTGGCACTATGCTACATTCCCAAAGTATGTGGTCATATGTTTCCACAGCCTGGCACCATTTGCATTGCAGCTTAATCTCCTCGGGGTATATATTGTTCAACACGTAAGCGTTGGGAAAAAATTGCGTCTGTAGTTTTCTCCAGACGCATTCCTGTGCCTTAGTCAACTGCCTGTGCGGCGGTGGATAAAACCTCCGCTCTAGTTTATAATGATTCGTTATGTCATGAAAGGACACCAGCCCATCTCTCGCGGACCTCCCCGGAACGGGCGGCTCACCTGCCCGGCTGACGAAACCTGGAGCATTCAGAAGATCTATGCCAATTTCTTTTTCTGTTCTAACGTATTGCGCAACACCTTTATGACATGCTGGTCGAACACTTCGCAAGCGTGATTGCTAGATGGAGGTTTTCGATGGTTGAGCGCAAGCGCACGGAACCACTGCCGGGTACCATAGGTCTTGCGAAGGTTGACTTGGGTTACTACGGCTGTAGCACTACGGCAGCGCCCAAGCTTACGCAAACGACTCGGTATTACTGACGGCGAGCGCTGGCGTTCCTTGCAAGGTGCAGTAAAGTGAAAATACGATGAGGCGTTTAAGTGAACTGTTTTGTAGTCGAAAGAGTATCTTAAAAATCGTAAAGTATCCTAAAGCCGAAGAACGCAGGGAAAGCAGTACTTTCATTGAAGATAGCGCTTGCCCTGTTTGTTTCGTCCGTGATGCGTGTCTTTCGAGCTTCCAGAAGATGCAGACCAGTACCAACTAGCCTGATCTCAGTGCCATTTTTCCCTCACATCAAGGGGTCCCTCATCTCTTCCACCGGTCCACGTGGGTCACCGAAATTTCTCTGCTGAAAGACACTGCGTAAGTGCACCAGCAACGTGCCGTATCTTTTTCACTAAATTAAACATGGGACAGTACTGCAGAAATCGTCATAAAGAAATGATTCGGCGAATTCTGTCCATCACCTCACTTAGTGTTGAAACTGAGCTCTCACGCACAGACACAATGCCGAGAATGACACTTTTGACTGAGCACTGTGCACGGACCATCCACAGTAGTAGCGTAATGGCTAGGGTGTACCGGTACTAATCTCGAGCTCATGGGTTCGAATACACGTTACAACCACCGCATTTCTATGCGGTCGAAACGCGAGAATACCCGCGTTCTTCAAGTTTAGCGCGTGTTAAAGAACCGCAAGCGGCTACAATTAACCAGTGCTGTCCGGGCTGACCCATAAAGGCATGATCATTTTAGCGAGTAAAACCTACATGTCAATGTCTGTTATACACGGACCAAACGTCCGGCCGCTCCGTAAAGCTCCCTCAGTTTTCTTGGAAAGAAGCGACAGTAGCGACCCCTTTCTTCGTTTTTGTCAACTGCGCCACTTATTTTTAACCTTTTATGGCAAGCGAGTGACGTAGTCAAGCCATGTTTTGCGTGACACACAGTCGGTCAACGGAGCTCCTCACAACAATATGCATACGTCTGGACAATAAGCATATACGTCTGTTCACGAATGTTCAGTTTTCAGATGGACATGCATGTTCGTTTTTATCTGTATATATATGCCCCCTTTAAACCTTGAGGGAGTTTTTGGAAATGCTCTCTCATTTGTGACGAGGGGCTGAGAAGGAACATCCGGTAAGCGTGACGGCTCGGAGCAGGATGCGGAGCTCTCAATGGGGCTGGGCCCACGCAACGTGAAGGCGCGCGCACGCACCTTCGATAACGGCTGAAAGCGGTGCCTCCAAGAAGAGTGTTTGTTGAGAACATGCTCTATGAAAGCGTTTAAGTTGTATACTCTTGTGGAATCATGTATCTATAATGAAGATATTGACTGCGGCTATGCTTTTAATTGGGCCTGTTGGCCGTTGTTCATCTCGAATTGATTGCAGTGCCATCAGGCGACCCAGAACCAGAACTGCGGCCCAAAGCAGGCGCTCAGAGACTGTTACGTGAACTATACTGTTCTAAAAACAGCGCCTCGATTTCTCTCTCATCGAGAACGTTGAGTATTCGCACTTTTTGTTTCATTTTACGTGTATACTTCAAAACATTTACCGTATCAGAGTTTTGTCCCGCGTAATTAAACTAATAAGTAGCTACGTAACTATTGTTTTTTGAACCACCCTTCCTACAAGCGAGTGCCTGCATTTATTATTGGGTTGAAGTTCTACGCCAGTGACGTAGCTGCATGAACATATGATGTAGCAGCATCTTAGACGGCAGAGAGCACAGAGAATAATAAAACAAGAATTCTGTTCTGAGAAATTACAGTTCCTGGTCAGAGAGGCAGTGATCGCCACAAGAAGCGAAGCCTCTGTAATGCAGGACCGAAGGAAAATGCCACACAATCCGTTCTGAAGTTAAGGCTTGCGCACAGACATTATGGCCCCTTCAGCTTCATAATCTGTGCCATAGATCAGCTAGCGCCAACTGTGAACCTAGAAGGGTGGAGCAGCCAGTTGCTAAAATTCACCGTTAAAAGTACCGAAAGTCCAAAAGATGAAGTGCCGCCTCCCTTGATGTATCAGGTGCACGGCTCTCAGCAGCAAAAAGAGCAACAGAGCACGCATCGCGTAGGAAACACTACCTGTGTGTCAAAATGACACCACGTTTAGAAAGTACAGACCACATATAAAAGAAAGAAAGAAAGAAAGAAAGAAAGAAAGAAAGAAAGAAAGAAAGAAAGAAAGAAAGAAAGAAAGAAAGAAAGAAAGAAACCCGTGACACCCGGGACCCGGCCAGGCACGTGCACGGACAAAATGCAGTGTCGCAGACACCGTGCATGCGTTGCTGTAGTTTCGGCAGGGTTGGGTCTGGGATACGATGGAGCGCCCAGCCACGGAGACAACACACCCCGAAGAAATCAGCGATTGCAAGAGATGCATCGCCTGCGGAAAGCCCATCAATGGCTTTCCATCATGTGCTGCCTCCGAACGACCGAACATGACACGGGGAACAAGATAACAGCACGAAGGTCCTCTCTATATAGGATGCCGTGCTGGAGGAGGATGTGCCTCTGGAGTCGTTGCATTTACGGTAAGCTGGTGCGCGGTAGTGGAGTTTCATTAGGTTCTGCTGTGTTTCGCACATGATTTAGTTTTTTATTCATATCTATTCGGTAACGACGTAACTGAATTCACGAGAAAAGAGCCTTTGAGGTTATGAAAAATGCCCGACCTTGTACAAAGATTTCAACTCACCAGTAAGGCGCTGAGTTAAAGGTTGCGGGTTTGACCCTTGCGGCGGCGGTCGCAATTTGATAGAGGTGAAATGCTAGAGACATTTGCATGGTACGATGTCAGTGAACGTTAAAGAATGCCAGATGACCAACTTTTCCGAAGCCCTTCAATACGGCGTTCAACATGATCGCGCAGTTTCGGCACGAGAAACATTATCACTTTATTAGTTATTTATTAATGCATTAGTTATTTTATTAATGCAATGAGCTGGTAATCTTCGACGAACATGCGCTGGCACGTTCAAAAACGTAAGCATTATTCTAATATTTTTATACGTAGCTTGTTTGAATACTTGGCTACGGGTTCTACAAGGCGATATCTGTAGTCCTTGTGGTGGCTCTGTACACGCATGGCATGTGGTTGATAGCATACGCTGTTCAGTGATTATAATGCATTCAAGAAGATTCGGGTCTGTGTTCGGAAATCAGCCAAGTAAATAGTGCAGACTGGTCGGCTGGTAAGTATTCATTTTATTTAACGGCGACACACAATGATACCGGAACACGGCATAAAGCCCGAACATAAGCACCCTCATAGTGGTGTGCTTGTGTGTTGCTATGTCCCCAGCTGCTTCGGTGACGCTGTTTCGAAGAAATGAACGGTCGGTAAAAGTTTGAAAGACATTGTCTTAGGCCAGAACATTTTGAGCCACTGAGAGCTGTTTCTTTTAGACTACATACACATTAAAAAATGATACTCGGTATTGCAATGCCATATAGTTGAAGGGTGAGTACATTTCTGTAATGTGCTTCATTCGAACATCCTGATCCTTCTTTTAAGACATGATTATTCGCTATCCGTAGAAGGCGAGTGTTCTTAGGCCTACGCTTTGTGTTTTTGTTCAACGCCACACAAGGCTTTTTTTTTGTAACGATTCGAAATGCTTCATGCAACAAAACGAGCTACCGACTAGAACGAGTGTAAGAGTTAGAACACCTGTGTTGTTATTCGCATCCCAGCGAGTTAGACCTCGCGACCTCACAGCTTCTCGCAGCAGCAGTTGACCGCGAAAAAAAGTGCTACGTCCCTTCCTGTCTCAGCGGTAAGCAATACACTGGCCCCGTGGTGTCATGTCCCCCTTCGGTGCCAGGCCAAAAACACACACTCGCCGACGCTGCCACTGCCGGCCGCGACGAAAAACACCGCGTCGCGCACGCTGCTGTCACAGCAGCGGACGGCACCGCATGTTCCAGAACGCGCGTTCCCCTCGCCCGTGCGTTGCAGCCCTCCATTACACCCTCTTCTTCGTACACGCGCGAATCGTTCATCGCTCGCTTCTTCTTCTTCGGCGTGCCCACGCGATCCATCAAAACCCGAGAAACGATCCCGCCTCCGCAGCGGCCGTGCGACCACCGCCGCAGCGATCGCCACACGCCTCGTTCATTGTGTGCGCACGAGCGTACATACATCGACGCGGACGGTATCCCCATTTCTTGCGTGTTTCGATCTATAAGCTCGACGCTATAAGCACCCCCCTTACCCCCAGCTGTTCATGCATTCGGCCGAGTGTCGTTCCAGTGCATTGAAATGAGGAGACACTCGCAGCAGCGTTAACGTCTGCTATGCTATACTAGTTTTGCAGTGTATGAAAATACCCGCTTTAGTCGTGGTTTGTCGCTTTATCTGTCTTTCGCATCGTGGCCAGAAAAAGAAAAGGTGATCGATTTCTGCGCGAGGACGCTGTTCTTATCGGGAAATGTGGTGGAAAACAAAAGGAAGGGACATGCAAGTTCAACGCACGCTTCGTGGAATGAGGTTGGCTTTTGTCTTAGTTAAGCGATGAAGCTGCGTACCTGAAGAACTAGAAGCGCACCTGAACAAGGAAAAAAAGGTACGTTAGCAGGGTAGATTTTCGCATCACAGAACTCCCGCGAAGAGGCCTAGATGGGCTAGAGCGTACTAAAGAAGAAGAAGAAAAAAAAACCTAATGGCGACTATATATACCGGTTTTACCTGGGGGTGGTTTTCGCGATTCGCGGCGAGAAACTGTGGCGTCCCATTATTTCAAAGCTGCGAGCTCTTTAACTCAAAATCTCAGCTAATGTGGTGCACTGACCCGTGACGGCAACGTCCTTCTTTTTCCTTATCGGTCCAGCACGCATTACTTCACGATAGATCGTCAAGGAAAACAGTAGCGTACAATGTATATATCCAGAACGAAAGTCGGGTATATTCTTACTTCTTTACTTTAAATTTGCGCAATGTGATGGGCACTATTCTTCCGAGCCAACAACCTTTATCTCGAGTGATATACGACTTAGGCTAAAATGACCCAGTTTAATATAGTAGAAAAAAAATGAAAATAAGCTTTTTCTTTTGTGTCTATTGTGGTCATTAGGGATAGCAAGTTGGAAATAAAGGTGTGTGAGTGCCGACTTGGGCCATCGAGTGATCGACACAGCATCTGGAAGACAGAGGGGATGTGTTAAAAGAGGAATGAGGGTACGGGAGAGCGAACTAACGTGTGAGCGAACGCGTAAGCAAATATGCGAGTCAAGTAGTTGATGTAGGATAACGGTGATGGAATATCGGTGCCTTTATGCGTGATTTTCACTGAAGGTGCGGCTTCCGCACGCACTGTAATGTGTCCACGTGAAGATTAAGCGTAATGTGGGCTTGGATCGCAAAACGCAGTGTGCTAGACAATTAGACAATAGGAGACGAGAATAACTTCGAATGAAGTTTAAGTGATCGATCGATCGATTTATTCATCGGCCAGTGCGAGTAAGTGACGGAGGGAGGGAGGAAGACATAGTGGGGGAGGGGAGAGAGTGAGGGAGGGATGAATGGAGGAAGCGAGCGAACGAGCTCGCAAGCTGCCAGAATGAGAAAACAGTAGCGATAGGTCAGCGAACCATAGGGACCATACTTTTGTAAACAGCTAGGCGAAGAAAACTAAGTATATAACACGTTGGTTCTGTTACTGTTATTTTCTACGACTTCCTCTTTTGGTCAAGCTGCTAACATGACAGAAATGTTTCAATGTAGGGGTGATAAATATGGCTTAGTGTTAGTAAAACAACATGACGGGCGCCGAATAAATTTAGATGCGCCGAAGGAATGAGAAATGGGCACAGCATCGTCCGCGGCGCTATTTATCTCGCACACCATCACCACAGCGGACAAGAGAAAGAGCAACGGCTGAAATTTATCAAGAGGAGACAAGAAAGCCCCTTCACCGGCAGGGTGCCGAAAGGTAAACGCACTCGGTGAACACCACGAGGTGGGCACAGAAAGGCAAGCGGCGGGCCACCGAATCGTTTCAATAACAATCGAAACGTGTCGTAACGAGTGCAATGCACTCGACGCGTCATTTTGTTTTCTTCAAAAGGAACACCGCGTCAGTCGCATCAAGCTGAGGGCGCAAACAGCCATCGTTTTCTTGCCTTTCCCACGTGACCATCACAGGTCCCGCCTAGAAAGGCCAACAAAAGATTGTCTTGTGCTCTAAGCGGGCTGTTCCATTAATAGACGACGGTGCACGGCCATCGCAGCGGCCCGAGTGGGACAAGGCATCCCTTGGATCACGCTGAGAAAACGTAACGTCACAGCGCTTATATATAAACGTGCAGTCTCGATGCCTCCACACCTTCCTTAGTCCTGCCTCGTCCGCAACATGGCAAAAAGTTCGCTGACAATTCGCTAGGATTAAGTGACTGGCTTTGAGGACATAGCCGCTTAGTTAAGTGGGACAAAAACCAACGTGACCTTCGAGCCAGTGGCTTCCAGAAAGGGGCCAGCCTGTGCCATGGTCACAGATCAACGAATTCTTTGACGTCATATACGCGATCTGTGATAGGGAGAGAGTAATAATGCAATTTACTGAGAGCGTCAAGTTGACTTGATGTGTGACCCTTATGTCGCAGCTTGTTACATATCTTGAAACAAAATGTGCTTTCATACTATACAGGCTAATACGTAATCAAGTGCACAGCAGGCATTCGCGTTCAAGTAATACAGTAAGATGTGACCGAAATATTTTCAGGTGAATCTGCGAATCATATTTTAATGTCCGTAAAACGTGCCATACAATCTGCCCCACCTTATTTAATGAGAGAGAGGGGGCAAGAAGCGAACAAATTCTATTTACTAACCTGTGCTGTGGAACGGGAAAGATAAACGATAAATTCCACGAGTGTTGAAGATTGGGCGAGTTGGTTCGTCGTACTTGAACTTGTATAGCGCATTACGGGGAAGAAGAAACGGCCGAGCAGACCAACGGCTGAGCAGGCCGTTTCTTCTTCCCCGTAATGCGCTATACAAGTTCAAGTATAAACGATAAAGGCATAAGAATGATATTGACAGGCGGTATCAGTAAACCACTGTCTCCACGCACTATCATAGCGCAGGATTATGTACAGGGCCACGAACAATGATTACGACTAAAGACGTCGCTTCCCTTTCTTACCCTTCAGAACAGTCTTCCACCCCGCCGTGGTGGTCTAGTGGTTAAGGTACTCGTCTGCTGACCCGCAGGTCGCGGGATCGAATCCCAGCTGCGGCTGCTGCATTTCCGATGGAGGCGGAAATGTTGTAGCCCAGTGTGCTCTGATTTGGGCGCACGTTAAAGAACCCCAGGTGGTCGAAATTTCCGGAGCCCTTCACTACGGCGTCTCTCATAATCATATGGTGGTTTTGGGACGTTAAACCCCACCTATCAATCAATCAGAACAGTCTTCTCTCACGCTCGGTATATTCGCAATGCTCATTGAAAGTAATCAGGATATTATAGTAGTACCAAAATTAATAAACTTCACGCCCCCTCGGACAACATGCTAGCTGACATTTAGAATTATCTAAAGGACATTAGACGGGTCGCATTGATCGTGTATCCTAACCAACTATACCTCAGCTTCTTTAGGCTGTGACCACTGTGTTCCAATAAGGATGTCCGCATGTGCTGATAGCTGTAATCTGGTGTCTTTTTTTCTTCAATGAAGCGCCCTGCCTCCCTGCTCTCCGCTACCTCTTTCTCTTTTCTCACGCGTTTTTTTTCTAAGTTTGCCCTATTACGTATACACATTTGATTTTAACCAACTCGCCCAACGACAAGTCACTCGCCTAAAGCCTTTAGGCGAGTGACTTGTTGTTGGGCGAGTTGGTTAACATCAAGAGTTCCGGGACGGACCTTTCTGGACGTGCTTTGCCGCAGCCACGAGCGAGTGAGCCACAGGCGCCTCGCGCAGAAGACAACTTAGTTGCAGGAAGATTCGCGCCACGGGTCTCATCTTATCTCTCCGGGCGTTCTCGTCTCTCGCGAAGCAGCGCGATATCGCGTCGCAGCGAAGGACGACGGCGCATCGGTCGCAATCGTGGCCAGCCAGATAGCGCCAACACGGGCGGATTGTAAGCGACCTCACTGAATCTCGAATTTCAAGTTAGAGGGCTCTCACGGTCTGTCGCGCCCCTCTCCGATTTCGCTCACCCCGCGACCCGCACGTTCCTTGGGCCTTCACTTTTTAGACCACACAGATGCCCACAAGAAGGAAGGCCCGCCGTCGCAGTGTGCGTCCTCCACGAATTAAAAGCGAGACTCAACGGCCCGGCGTGGCTTCGCTTCGGACATCTTTCTCTTTCGAGGGTTCCTGACCGTGCGGATAACGACCCTTCCAGTTGCAGCCTGCGTCTATACAAGCTTCTTTCGTTTTGTCCCTTTTCCTTCGGGCTCGAAGAAGATTCAGCTCGTTCCACTCCGTCTGCTCGCCAATCACTCTTCCCGTTGCTTCACATCCACTCTAATACGAAGAGTGCCGAGGTCCCTCTGTGGCTTGCAGCTTCACTTCCCGTTTTCGCGTTTTAATCACGGCTATTGCGCGCGTCCGCGCTAGAAATGGAACCCAGGCACACGTATAAATCCGAGAGAGATTGCGCAACTGAAGTTGGCTACTTATTTGCTGAAAAAAAAAGTAAAGACAAAAAATATCGTTTTGAAGGCAACGGATGACACGGAAAAACTTTTGGTAGTTTATGGTACAGTTCCGTCGTTTTCGCGGCTGCTGCTTCTGTTGGACACCTATGCAGCAAAGCAACTGTTAAGCGTTCTTACATCGTGAAAATGGGAAACCTGAACCGCTTACAAGTGAATCTGATGCGAAGCTTAGGCTTTCATTGCTATTAATTTTTTAATACCTTAACTGGTTAGTGCGAACCCTCGGCATTGTATCCTTCTTTAACACGATCGGTTAACATGCATTTTCGGTAATGGTTCTGGCTCACAAATTGCATGCTTAAAGCATGTACTGCAATGAAGTATTAAGTTAGTTTGTATAGTAACGTATTTTTTAATTTTTTTGTGTGAAGCTATGAACAGGTCACCTAAATATTTCCGGCGAGAGTACTACGACATCGCTCGAAAGCTTCGTGAGGCCACTTTTTATACAGTGCCAGCAAGATAATTAACAACGGCAAGAGCAGCAAGAGGATGCATGTCACTGCGCAAAGGTGACACGTTAGGACGGCTGGAAACGTATAAGACTAACAGCACAAGGAAGAAATGTGACCAAATGACCAAGTTGAAGGTATTAGTGTTCTTTTTTTCGTCTTTATTAGTGGTGAAATGCGAGTAGCTTGGCATTCGAGTAGCTTGGCCCGCAAAGTAGTTCTTGGAGCATTAATTTATTAATACCGGCCAGAGAACAAAATATTTCTTTTGACCTTGCACACGTTCGCACCCCAGAGATATGAACCCGTACAGGATTCGTAACTCCCTTTCTCTTTCTCATGACGTGCAGCTGCAGAGACGGCTACGTTTTGGGTCAGCTTTTTTAGTTAAGCTTGCACTCTCTGGAAAAGTGGGTGACGAAGGGGATTGATTCGTGGAATAGACAATGTAGCACTGAGGCCACGCTTTTTTTTTTCTTCTTCTACTCAATATGCTTGATGTCTTATTCTGCTATTGCGACATGCTGTTCTCTTCCTGTCACAGACCTGTAGCGTGCGTCCATATTCCCTGAATCGATGTCAACCTTGAAAACGACGTCTGAAAACTTGTGTGTGTGTGTACGTGTGTTTTCAGAGGCTCTATCTGCTGCATCTGGTTAAATGCAGACAAAGAAGAAAAAAACGAACCCCCCCTATGAGCTCAGCCAACTGTATTCCTCGGGGAAAGCTTTATCTGATTCACGCCTCCAAACCAGTTGTACTGTGTGTGTGCAGGCAGAAGCGCCCTGATCATGTTATCTCACTACGGCGTGAGTTTATTTGTTGACCTGTTTAGCTCCTAAAGCGTACGTAATTATTATGTTAATGGGTACAGAATACAAAAACTAATGCTTGCAGGTCAGCGTCGTATTCTTGACATCTCCCTATGCGCAGTGATTTTTTTTTCCTAGCTGGAGCATTGTCCTTGCACTAAAGCGTAGTAAGATAGAGTGCGCTACACTCATGCAGCCCAGCTATATTAATAGTTGGTGTGACCTTGCACAAGCCGAAAAAAAACTACCCTCAAGCCTGACAGGCCCAAACTACTACGTGATTACGAGGGGCGCCGCAGTGGAGGCCTCCGGGACAATCGGTTGTTGTGCACCCACATCACACAGTGCACGTGCCTCCAGCATTTTGCCGTCATCGGAATGCGACCGCCACAGCCAGCATCGAAACCGTGGCATTCGGGTCAGCAGCCGAGATCCGTAACCACATCTCGGCGGCATGCACAGCTAGCTGAGGATCGATTGCGGCTTTCGCTTGGCTTCTGGGGCGACCGATGCATTCGCATTCCAAGCTTTGTGCCACTGGGTAATCTGTATAGATCACCGTTAGAGAAGTGCCAAAGGAAAGAGCGTTAGCGCGACGAGTGAACGGAAAAGGCGAGTGACATAGACAAAGAAGCGGAGAGGGGGGGTGTTCCGGCCATCGGTTCATTTGGGCGGGGCTGCGCGCACGACACTGAAGCACCGGCCGGACCCGGCGCCGCAGCGGGTCCCTGAGGCGCGCAATTGCGACTAATGAGGAAGTGCTCCATTAGCGCGTCCAGCTTTCTCTCTCACTCTCTCGCCTCGCCACTCTCCTCCTCTCTGTGCTGGCCGCGGACGTGCGACGCAGCGCTACCAATTTAAATACGAATCTTTGCTGGCCCCTGGTTACACCGGGAGATAGAGGAGGTTCGGAGGGAGAGAGTATAAGGTCGGCTCGACTAACCACGACGCCCCTACGAGTGCAGCTGTTGGCGAGCAGTGCATAACGAGAGCCTGCGACCTTAACCTTAATTCGCGCCTGTGGCGTGGGCTACGGGGATGCTGTTCTGGTGGCCCTTACCGAGGCATGCCTGAAGAGATGCCTCTAGAAAGGCCAAGCGCATGTTTGTGGAATATGTGTGCACAGATTTGAGATAACGCCACTACGCAGCATCTATGCATCGGTTTGAACAAATCAAGTGGGTTGTATGTCAGCATGCTGCTCTATTTCTGGTTATAAAAACTGAACGGAGATCCGATTTCAAATTTCCGATTTCTGGTAATAAAAGATGAACCGGCAACATGAGAGGAATTACGGAGCCCTCCACTACGGCGTCTCTCGTAATCATATAGTGGTTTTGGGACGGTAAACCCCACATATCCATCAACATGAGAGGAAAAAAAAAAACACGCGCTCAATGGTGTCGACGGCCTATTTTCCAACGTATTTTGTTTGAGCTGTGGCTTAAAATGCGATAGCGATGAAAGGTTCTAGCCTCGGACTACACGAGTCAAGGCCGATAGCTTTACCAGGCTAACCTCTGTCCTGCAGTACTTGATGCTCATAAGAAAGCGATGTTGCATGATCGTCCATATGTGCTTGTGGTAGCTGATGACGTATACGGCAACACAGGTGAAATGAAGCAGCTAAATTTATTCAAACATCACTTTCCTAATATTAGAGATGATTTTAGAGAAACAATGAATTGGCATTATGAACGTGAGCCCCTTTACCCGCATAGCAAACTACGCTTTAAAGTGGCAGTCGTACAGTAACAGTAATTTGAATATCGGGTGCAGCTTTCTTTTTTTTTTTCGCGCTGCGTTCTCAATATGTTCAGTCTACTGTTCGGTTCGGTTGTGAAAGACTTACGGCACTAGGCTAAAGACCAGAAGGGCGAGGGTTCAATTTCAGCCTCGACGTTCACATTTCGAACGAGGAACGTTAGAGGCCCGCGTATACCATGCAACTTAAAGGACACCAAATAGTCAAAATTTTCTGACACCTCTACTACCACGTACATTATACTCATATGCATGTTTTGGCACGCCAAACTGCATATATTCTTATATTCAGTATACAGCTAACGTTTCGTGCAAAGTTCTTTCAAAGAAACATACTCACGGTACCACCCAAATTCCTGCTTTGAAGAAACAGGCCTTTGCAATCAAACTCGTGACACTGCTTAGCCGTCCCGGGAATTTCGAATCATTTGACGACAGCTTGAATTGATTTCCTCACCGGGAGAAACAACTCGCTTTCTCTCCTCTCCGACATGCGCCTCGTGCCACCCCACGGCGGTGACGAAATTTGCGACCCGCATCGTGGCTAGAAAGCCAAGTTTCACGACACGGCCATCAAAACGAAGAAGAAAGGAACGAAAAATTTTGAAGTAGACTCCTGGCTATAGCGAAATGCGTGACACCGCCAGATACTCAAGCTCATGGAAGCCAGGGCGAACAATTGGCGTCGGGCATTGCGCGGCTCCGTGGCATGCGCTGGCGGCGGGTTCATAATGCTCGCGAGTCGCGCGCCGTTGTCTTTCACCGCACTCGAACGCAGGGGTTTCAGATGGCGGGATCTTTTAGTACGAACTGGAAACGCGCTTGAGCAACCTTCGTGGTGCCGGCTGTTGGGCAAGTTTCCAGCGCAAATTCTATGTCTCTATTCATCGCGCCTAACTGGGGGTGGGCAAAGCCGCCAGCGCGTTTCTTTGTTTCTCTTTATCGTCCGGACGGAGCACCCTTATACGCCCTAAAGGCAGCCTAAACCTCGTTCTTCTTTTTTGCGTGTGAAAGGGGAAAGGGGGGCAGAACAGGAGAGCCGACCTATTAAGACCGCGAGCGCACGGGTCACGATCTTCCGTTTGCGTGCGTGCATGCACGCGGAATGTGTGTCTCGTGGATCACGCGTGCGCGTTTTTTTGTTGCGTTTTGACCCTTTCGCTTTCGCCAGGAAGCTTGACGATGTTCGCGCTCGGGAACCGGCAAATAGTGGGCGATCGGTCTGCAATATTTCCTACAAGACTATAGGCCACGTTTTGGTGCGAGCAGTGTTCCCATTCAGGGGATGGGGTGGACAAAGGTTTGTCACAACACTCCCCTCCATACTATGCCAATCTATGAAGCTGACTTTGCCCCCCCCCCCCCCCCCACTTCCTTCTAAGGGATCAGGGATGGCGTAGAGTTACTGTATATGCTAACTAAATGTAGTAACTTTATGCAGTAACTTTATAGGATCCCAGACCCCTGCTGTGCGTGCGCACGACCATGTATACGAGGTTCTTCCAGCAAACAGCTATAGTACACGCGCAGCTATTCCCTATCATAGAATCTACAAGACACAAAGCAGGGCTATACATTGTTCAGGTTAGAGTAGGTTAGGTTTCGCATGCACGTTTGCATGCTGTATTCACGATTCTCTTTTGGGAGTGACCGATTTCGGGGAAACTTACACGCGACTTGACGCCACAGAGTAATGATAATGATATCAAGATATGTATGTATCAAAACAACAACACGATTATGAACCACGTCATAGTGGACGGCTCCGGGAGCTGAGACCACTTGGTGTCCTTCAATATGTGCTGACAGAAGACAGTACATGGGACTTCTACATTTTGCTTCCATCATAATGAGCATTCCTTCAATATGTGCTGACAGAAGACAGTACATGGGACTTCTACATTTTGCTTCCATCATAATGAGCATTCCGCGGACGGAAACCGAATACGCGAATTCGGGGTCAGCAGCCCACCTCTGTAACCACTGTGCCTCTGAGGATGACTGCGACGTCGGAGACACAAAGAAAAGGAAAAGGATAAAAAGCTTCAGTGTGGCAACTAGTTTCCACCTGTGGCCTCATTGCAATAGCAACGTTCTAGCGTTGTCTCTCTCAGAGAAGAGAATTTGCCGCTGAACATCGCAGGCGCTCACCAAATACCACTCTCTTGGTTCCAAAAAGTTACAATACACTAAGTATCACTTACAGAGAAGCTTACAGATATTGCGTTTCTTTTTGCAAGCACAGCATCTTATGTGCCTTGTCTTAAAAAAGATAATAGGACCAAAGAAATTATGTTTCACGAATTACCTTAAGAAATGTAAAAGCATTCTTTCTTTAAATGTTTAGTTCGAGATAAAGAAAACATATTAGGAGAAACAACGTCGAACAAGAAGCGTGTGTTATATAAGAAAGATAGGAAGAAAAAAGTTGACAAGCGTGGTAGCCAACGCGGCTTTCGAGCAAGCAAGGGAAGTCGCTCCCTGTGTTCTAAGGGAGGTACATGGCCCCGGATCACTAAATGAAAATAAGTGGTGTCATAGAAGCCGCTTGAAATGCGTCTGCGTATCCAGGTGGTCCAGCGGCTACGCGTCCCTTCCCTCCTTCGTCTGCTGACATCACCAGCATCTCTACACAGAATCAACAAGCATAACATTTGTGCAGTTAATAAGTACGTCCCTTATTCATCTTTTAAGCTCCGATTTACCGTTTTGCGAAGGCAAGTACGCGTGTGAATGCATGCCATCCCGGTTTCAACTGACTGTGCTGGACAAATGCAGGACACTTCGCTTCTTAATTGTTTGCGTGTGGTACACTGTTTTATTTGCATGTATATTCATTAAATTAACTACCACAGTTTACGGCTGGACACAATTATAAGGCGGCCGATGAGACAAAGCGTCATTGCTTATCTCAGTGTGACGTTTGCTTGAAGCTAGTCGATGGGGAACGGCACTTAATGCTCCTGTCCTCTCTCTGTCTTTCTCTCCTACATATTATTTTTTTTTCATTTGTCAGGTCTTTAGGGTCACAATGCGCAACGCCCAAAAGAAGATTCTCTGGAGGAAGTTTGCAGAAAACCGGTGTTAAGTGTTCAGTCCTCAGAACAAAGGCGCGTCAAAAAACCGGGCGCGATGTTTGAGAACCAGGCGTAGGCGGCGACGACTCGCGCTCCTTCGCCGAGGAACACCCGTGCCCTTCGGAAACACACGTACACATACACACACACACTCGCAAAAGCGCCGTAGACGAGGAAAAAGAAAAGGAACGCGAAACGGAGGGCGGTAATTCGTAGTTGAGGTCGGTTTGGCGAGCCGTCTCGGCGGCGTCGCCTCACCGAGGTAGACAGGTGTGGTTGAGTTCAATGTCACGGTGACGCGCCGCTCTTGGGCTCGCCGTAGGCTGGCGCGTGCAAACACAGACTGCGCTACTGAGGCAAACAAAGAGTGTGTGCGCGTTAGAAAGGTGTGTGTGTGTGTGTGTGCGTCGCTCGTGGTCTGTAGGAGAGTGAGAAAGTGCTGCGTCGTACTGCTGCTTACCTTTCGCAACCGGCACTCCTCGTCACACACCACGTTGAAGCTCTCCTCTTCCACCAACTGCAAAATGCGGAAAAAGACAAAAGACAAATGTTCAGGGCAAATAGTCGAAGGCACGTGTTCGAATAAACTGCAATGCGTATCAGGGTTACTGACATCAGAACCGCGCCAGCGCTCGAGAGGCTTTAGAGTGGTGTTTTACATTACAACCTGTTTGTTTGTTTTTATTCTTATTCAGTTACACCTTAACGCTAAACCGAAGTGAACCATCGGGCTACGTGACTTAGCGGTACCAGTCTCGAAAATGACTGAATAAAAAGCCAGCACGGGTCATTATTGTTTCTCTCTCTCTATGCTTTATTGTGGTTGGAAAATGGCCGGGTGATGGAGTTGAGGTATGTGTAGAAGGCGTGGATGCATTCTATCCCTGCCAAAATTTCGTTGTAACACTGAACGTTCACATGGATGATCTGTCTGCTCTACCCAAGGCAGGGGAATACCTACTTGATATTCTCGCCGAATGGTCAGAAAAGTTCATGTTCTGAAAGCAAAGACTAAGAAAAGATCGTACTCAACTGCTGCCGCAAAATTAAAAAAAAAGCGAAAAAACAAGGCAAAATTAGCTCGCGTGGTCGGCTGTGTGAACCCTGAAAGGCAACAAACTGCGTCAGTGCACACGACTCACAAGAACGCCGTGCGCGCACAAACGAACAAACAAAGGAACAATGTTGAGTACCACGAGCGACCAAAAACGCGCTCACCATCAAGAGGGCGCTCTTAAGACCGTCATGATTTACGATTTACGCTCACATTAAGAATAAATGAGAAGCTTAAACATTTATTACCGTTAATAAACAAAATTGGAGCAGCTGTTGCGCAATTTTTCATTCTAATGAGGTGCAGACGTAGACGTGACATGGATGCTTGTCTTCATCCGTTTTACATCGCCTGTATTCGTGTTCATTCTATATTTTTTCTTTTCGTATGTGCATGTGTCGAAGCCAGTTATTCGCAAAGGGTACTTCAGCCGCATCGCTGCGCATCGGATTAACAAAAAAGCGTCTGGTACTGGAACGTCAGCAAGCGTATAAAGCCGACCAAGCCAAACAGTGTTACAAAATGACCTTAGAGAAAAAAAGATGGAAGAGCGAAAGTCGCACACCCCGTAACTCGCAGCTCCCATTAAACTGTCATTACGTTGTAAACATTGCTTTGGCGAAAGACGACAAGAAAGGCTCGCTTAAACCCATGTTTTTCATGGACGGGCCCTTTTATATTACACACACCCGTTCTTTTCTATAGCGACAAACGCAAAGAGCCCTCGACGAGCGCTAACGGTACAAAACAGATGGGTGGGAGGAAGGGGGGGGGGAGGCTCGTCTTTCAACAGGGCACTAAGAGTAACGCGATAGCCGTGTATCGTATCTTTTCGAGCGTGCACGCACCCGCTCCGCTCCGCTCCACTTCCAACGAGCAGCGCAGATACAGACAACGAGCGGTGCGAAAATCACGACCTCCGGAGCTCGGATCATGCTCCGTCTCTTCGCAAGTGCCTTCTTCGCGAACATCGTCCTTCACCTCCTTGCGTCGTTGAATCGTAGTCTGAAGCGGTCGCAACGAAGGAGAAGAAGAGTGACACACGCGCGGACGATCAAAATGAATGAAGAAACACGGTGAATGCGAAAATGAAAGCGCCCCACAACACGCTGAAGTCCCCGATGAACCAACACACAAACTTCAAAGGATCAGCTCAGTTTTTCTTTCTTTACCTTTTTTTTTCTTCGTTGTAAGCGAAGAGATACACGGTAACGCGATTACCGCGCACGCCTGCTGCCACGCTGTCATCGGCTCTTCGGTTGGGGTCCTCACTTTTGTGTATAAGCAGACATGACAGTGACGTCGAGGGAGCCATTTTGTGAAGACGTCGCCTTCGATGCAACGGGAGCAGAAAAATACAAAAAAGAGGGCAAAGCCAGAAAGACCAAGTCTAGTAGAAAGGACGACGTGCGGATATGCCACAATCACGATCATTTTAAACGTTGCTCCCTTTATTTATTTTCAGTTTTTTTTTAATGTCGAAGAGGAACTAAGCCTGCTGGGGCATTAGACCAGTTCATGATGACAATCCAAAGAAGACAGAAAAAAAAGAACGTTTTTGTGACCTTTCCTCAACGTTTAGAGTTGACCCTCTTAACTGCCGATTACAGGCCATGACCTATGTGACCCCTTTTTGGCTATTCCTTTTCTGTTTTCCTTTCTGTATTTCTACCCTTGGTCCTTGTGCCGAAAATACGCGCCACCAACGGGCCCTTGACCTAGCGTTCTGAATCGTCACAGTTTAATACTTTAACAGGGTAAGGTGGTATGATGATGTCAAAGTTTAAATACATCCACGCTTTTGTTTGCTTGCTTGTTTGTTTGTTTGTTTATTTGCTTTTTTGCAAAAGAGCCATGTGGTGCTAGCACAAGGATGAAGAAGCGAGTGTGTTGAGACATGAGAGAACGACTGGTAAATCTTACGATGTTATACGCAGTGTTCCCGTTGATTCCGCGAGTATGGCGTACCTTAGCCAAACCTAATATCAATGAAACTATCATCAAGGAATGATACAAGCATCCTGCAGTATGCAATCGAGAAAACCAATGAGGTCAGTTCGGTATTGTTGAGTTACATGGCGTCAGTTATATATATAAAAAAGAAAACGCCATGAGAAATTACATATCATGGGAGAAATCTGTGAGGTGGAATGAGAACCCTCGTTTCCAATAACTATATTTTTTGTCAAGTTGTCTAACTTCTATACTTTAGTGAATGACACAATTTGTGGCACTTTTAAATAGAAATTCAGCAATATAAAATTGTTGATTGATTTACTGATTGCCTCGTTAGCATGTAATTTTAGAAGGTGTTGCATGAAATTCAATATGGGTTAATGTGCGAGTCTGTGTTTTAGTAGTCTTAGTAAAGATTTTTAACGTGTACGTCGTCGTACTATAAACTCATTTTTCTGCGTTTTACCACCCGTTACTTTAGAGGTACGAAGTAAGACACGCGACCCACATTCCAGAACTCAGCACATATCTATGTTAGTAAATATCACGAGTCTGTTGCTGGACGCAGGAGTGACTTTTTTACTGGCTATAACTTCCTAACTACCCTGTGACCTGCAGCTGTAGTATTTCACCCAAAAAAGGTAGCCACTCGGAGATATTAACTGGACAACATCAGGGGTGAACGTGATAGCTGCCATAGACCGCACTACCTGAACTGACAGGGTGAAGTCACGACGAAAGTGCGAACTGTGGTTATCCAACGCGATACAACGACAGTGACTGGACACTATAACGTACCGGCACTGTGCTACCCTTCCCAGTGAGCCTCGCCACTTCTCGACCAAAACAAAGTTAGGAGAGCAGTGAAGGGAAACAGACGAGGCAGTGAGTGACAGAGACACGCTTGCTGTCGACAGGCCCCCAGATGGATGCTTTTCTTTGCCATTAATTCGATAAATGCTGCTCCTAAAATAACACGGGAGACACCAAAGTCACGAAGAAGAAGGGATGCGCAAGGCGTTCAAGCAGACTGCGAAGGAAAAAACTCCAAAGGGTATACGTCCCCTACCACGACGGCGTTGAGTCGCGAAAGGTTACTGGTCAACAAACATCAGCACGTCATCAATCAATCCAATTGTCCGCACGTTTTTCGCACGCCCGAGCAAAAGAAACATAAAATTCGGGAAATGTTTTTCTTCCGTCTACTTCGCAAACTAAAGAATGAATTTCTTTCGGAGGGTAGGACCCTGCCCAGCACAGTGGCTTATTCGTATAGTGAATAGAGGGCAGCCACTGTATATGCAGCCTATAGCTAATAAAAATCACATAAAACTGCAGCTCGGATGCTCTCGCCTAAAATTGTAGTACGTGCGAAAAGAGCGACGAGCTGTAAAACGTGGTAGTTACATTGTAACCAATAGCTAGAAAGAACTTGCTTCGCAAATTGATATATAACTTCTGGGGTTTTATTGTCCCAAAACCACGATATGATGTCAAACTCCGCATTGAAGGGCTCCGGAAGTTTCGACAAGCTGATTTTCTTTCTCGTCTACTGACATCGCACAGTACCCGAGCCTCTAGCATTCCGCCTCTATGAAAATACGACCGCCACGGCTGGGATCGAATCCTGGACCTCCTTGTCAGTAGCCGAGCACTCTGACCGCTACACCACCGTGGCTGACCTTCACGAATTCACCAATTGAAGCGTCCGTTAAACAAGCGAAAATAAATTGGAACCTGTTGAGGGTGACGGACAGATCAACGAAACTGGTAACTATTGACCTCACATCCACAATATAAACATCTACTACAGATATATATATATATATATATATATATATATATATATATATATATATATATATATATATATATATATATATATATATTTATAAGTGTGCGTGTGTGTGTGTGTGTGTGTGTGTGTGTATGTGTGTACTGTCGGGTAATCATACGAAACGGAATCGGTTTAACTTAATTGAACGTATACCTTATTACCTTTTCTAAAAACTCTGCATCTGTAGTCTTACAAGAAAGGTCCCTCAAAAACTACTGACATTATACGCTTTTGCAGTCTGTCTCACTAGCCGACCAACTGCTTGGAAGCCAGACAAACGTGTCACAAAAACACATCGGTACCGAGAAGTGCGGCACTAAGATGATGCTGGTGTAGGCAATTAAAAGCGCGCGTTTTACAGCTTACTTCGACAAAAGCACATCTTGTATACGCTAATCTTCCTGCAGATACGTCATTAGAGGAGGCGACGGGTCAGCCGCGGGTGGTACAAAGCGAGCCGCCAGTGCTCAAGAACAAGGGACTGAGATAAAGGGACACAGAAGCAAGAACAGAGATGGTCGTGCCTCAAGGCAGAAAGCTGGACACACCCCAGACTGGCCACGGTGACTTGATGTAGGGATGTTCGCTTCTCGGAGACCCTGCGCAGACGAAACTAAACACGCCCACGAGCATGCAGACGACGCTCAAAATCTGAGAGCCCAAAAGACGATGAAGAGCTCAGCCTTTCCTTCTTCTTCTCTTTCTTTATTTCTTTCTTCACTTATTTCTTCGTTTTGGCTTGCGACGGCTCAATAACGACTTTTTTTTTTCTTCGCTAACAGTAAACAAGACCCTTCGCCACCAACACAGAGATGTCTTCAGTCGGTCGTGCTGTTCACTAAAGAGCAGACCAGGAGGAGGGGAAAATAAAATGTGAGAAAAAGCTAGACAAAATCCAGAAAACAAGAGCGAAAAAAATGAGAGGGGAGACCAAAGACAAGGCTAGCGCCTTGTTTCGGTTTCACGGTTTTTGTTTTCCAAGCAGTTCCGCCATGCTAGCTTCTCACGCTCCCTCGGAAAAGGAGAAAGGAGCCGCGCCGCGCCTCGACGAAATTTGACACCACCTCTTGCAATTACGAGCCGAAAGATTCGTGGAGGCTCAGGGACTCCTTGGAAAGTTTGGTATTCCGTTCTTTTTCTTACTCAGAAACATAGAGAAGAAAACGCCTTATTATTGCTTCAGAGAGTAAATCTTTGGGGAAGTTGGTGGTTCATCATATTGTGTTCTTCCTATTCGTTGTCCTTTGTTGCACTGTTGTCAGTATAATCGTAGCTTTGTACTTTGGCATAATTTGCTGTGGCCTAACGAAGAAGTTCAACGTCATGGTACTCTCCTGATGTCCACGTCAGACTTGCGACCACGTGACTTCAAAATACGTGACTTTTGGTGAAACGCTCAGTTATCGTGACCCCGACGTTGCTATGGTGGTTATTTCGTGCTTCTTGAGGGGGAAAGCAGAGTAAGCAGAGACTCCGCAGTCATATAATAAGAGTGTTTGCGCTATGAATGATAACAGTAAACGGGGAAGTAAGATAGCTTAAAAGAAAAACAAAGGAAGAAAGGTATAATCGACACGGACATTTTTTGGATCAGATTATCGGCATCAGGAGCAGCGCGAAAGCTCTTGACAAAAAGAGAATCTTTGCACTGCTTTTTGTTATATACCCTGACACTTTGTTTACTTCTGAAGCACATATTCCACGCGATATACTAAAGAACGCGGGTCCCTTGTTTGGAGCAGAACCATAAACAATGGGTCCTCGACTGGAGACTGCTCGACACTGAGAGAAACCATGACCCTCAGTCGACGGGTCTGTTCACCAGCTCCCTCTTTCTGTTTTTTTGCGAAGGCCTATTAGCGACCGCTATGGCCTAAGCCTGCTGGAGAGACTGTCCTTATGGGCCTGGTACCAGGGATGTCTCAGCGTCCCAGGTCACCCATGTCTTATACTTAGATGCTAGAGCAGGACACACTTGAGTCACGTGGTCTACACAATGTGCCGTCTGGTAGACAAGGGTCTCGTCTCAAGGCTACGACCATGACCCAATGAGCGACCTACGTCTAGGAACCGTAAGAGTGCCCATTCTCCCGTGGAACTTTCTGGGGATGCCTAGATAACCTTGACCCCGCGGACATGAGCCGAGATTTTTCGAAGTAACCTCTCGTCAGACAGACGTGGTGTAATGACTTGGCCAGGCTACGGATCCATATGGCCCTTTTTGGGCGAACTTGGCTGCCTGCCCATTCCAGACGCCTGGCTGGCTATGACTTTATTTTTTACTTATTTCTTCGCTTTATTTTTTTCTTCTACAATGCTACTGATATTCAAGGTGTTTCCTGCCTAAACATGATCACATAGCGTGGACACTTCAGCAAAGCTGTGCATGTTCAGGCGAGTGAGTGCGTGAATAAATTTTTATTTGAGTGAGCGCACTGTGAGGCCAAGGCGGGCGGCCTCCTTACTCCACGTAGCCGCAAGCCTTCGCCAACTCCCGCGCCCATTTCATTATGCTTCGCCAATTCTTTAGGCCTGGGTTCGATACCTTGGCCTCCCACTACTCTGCGGTTAGTGTAGTGGTTCCAGGGCTTTGTCTGCATCGCCATACTATGTGACATATGGTTTCCGGGACATCAGAGTAGTTGTAGGTGTACGAGTACTCAGTTGTTGAGATGCAGTGAAGAAGCGTACCGTCAACGTAGGTGTTAGTTTGCAGCTTCCTGAGGGCGATATCAAAATAAAAAAATGCTGTCCAAATAACATCTCCCCCCCCCCCCACCAACCCGCCCACAAGCATATTTGTGCCAAAAAAAGATGCACTCCAGTTTCATATCAATACAAATTTCCAAGACGTTTCTACAGTGTGCTGGACGTTACAACCTCATAGGAGGCACCGTATTAGCAAAATGACAACACTGGTGTCAATGATTCTTTACAAGGGTATGTCCGAAACTTTTGTTCGGGAAGGAGGGTGGGGGCTGGGTATGAATTTTCTGTTTGTAACGTGGGAGTAGGATTGGTGGTGTTGCGAAGGGGTATAAATCGCTGATTATACTCCACATCAGAAGAAGGTGTTCGTGTGGAAACTACGCACCAAAATATATTAAATATATAGTGATAACTAACCTCCACACTCCTGCTTATCAGAGAGAAGCTTTGTCAAAGTTTAAGAACCAGAGAGAGCGTAATGTGCATCTTACAGCGGCTTTCATTATTCTGGGTAACATACTGCTGGGGCAAGCAAGCTTCATTACTGCGGCATGCAATGCAGAACGCACATGACCACAGGCGACACAAAGCCTGCGCCGTGGCTTGCCCTGCAACAGAGACGCAGCTAAACCCTGCGTCTAGCAGAGCCGTGTCTGTATAGCCACACGAGCAGGGCGGGTCGGCCAGCAGCCAGCAGCGATAGATGTAGCCACAGTGCACTTCGAACAGTGTCGAGGAGGGGCGCCTGGTCGGCAAGGCACGTCGTTCTCGTGTTTCCACGAGTGGAAGAAGGCGGTTGCCCGCGCTTCTTTCCGTTTTCTTCGTCTTCTACATCTCCTGCTTTCGCGAGGGCCCGCGTCGACTGCCAGACACTGAGAAGCGGCGACGCTGCAGCCCTGCTATGGATGCTTGCTTGGTTGTCGGGCGGTATCCTATTCGCATGACAGGGGCGTGTGGTCGGAGACAGAGAACAGAATCTTCCCCCGAACTGATCCGCTAACTGCTTGCAGTTATCATGAAAACGACGCAGTATACCCTCCCTCTCTCTCTGTCGCTATAGTTCCTTTCCCTGCTTCCTTGTCTCCATTTGCCTTCCTTATCCACCCCCCCCCCCCCGCCCTCCCACGACTTCTTCCAGCTTGTGAATACGTTCTCCGATTACGAACGATCCGGGTAAATTGCAGTCGACCTAACAAAACGAACGCAACTTAAAGAATCTGGAATGCCGGAACATTCACAAGGTCTTTATTAAATAATACTACCAGACAGGCAACGCTGCCAATGAGCACTCTTGCACTGCCAATGAGCAATCCGCGACTCTTGCAGTGCGGTGAGTCGACGTCCGCTGACAAGAACAATTGTGTGTATCCTTGCGTTTTTTTTTTAATTTTTGACGTTAATAGAATACAGGACTGCGTTTACCGTGTTATCAGAATACATGTTTTAGCAATGTCCGAGCTCCTCATGAGGAAACGTTGACGTACAGGGGTGAACACACATGTCTAGATTGACGGAGCATAGCACTCGGAACCGCACCATCGACGTCTCCAGTTCTAAACGGGCAACATCTGAGCATGCGCGGTGCCAATTGCCAATAGCTGGTCTAAATTGCAGTTTCCGTTCTTTGTTTATCACTCCGGCTATCATAACTGCTTTGACCATCAGAAGCAATGTGAATGGTATAGAGCCGAAAAAAACAAAAAACAAACAAACAGACAAACAAAGAGAGCAATGATCCGGATCGGTGCCTTTTATTCCGTGCACTTCTCGGTTGTTGATATCGCATCATACCGAGAAAGTTGAGCGTCGTTTCTTTCTTTTTTTGCCTCATTGTTTTTCGCTATACCATCCAGAGCCCTTGCAACGGCCAAAGTAGTTGTTTATATAACAAAACACCTTGCGGGATTAGTTGGTCACATATTCTCATCTACATATTGTAGCGTTTCAATTAACCAGGACTCCAGTAGTTGGAGCCTGCGCCCGTACCGTCATGTACTTCTCTTCTCATCCTCGTCAATTGAAACGCTACAATTTTCAAGTAAGAAAGCTGTTCTTGCATCCGTGGTGACATGCAAGGATAAGAAATGATAAGGAGGTGCGTCGTTGGCCCGGCGCACGTTCAAATGTGGCGTACTTTTAGACGGCACTCGTCGAGTTACGAGCCCGACGCTCCGTCTTTCTAGACTTGAGGGCTGACCACTTTACGTACGTAAACGTATACGTTCGCGCAAATTACTAAATGCTGATGTTAACTGAAACTTAAATATATTTAGTTTAGATAAGATTCAATCACGGCTACGACAACATCATAAGAGAGCTTAACAGTATGCTGTGTTAGGCCAGTTGGTGCATCGTTCCTTGAAAGGCGTGACGCAAGCTTAAAAACGAGAACAATTTATCCTTGTGCCACGTTTTTCAAGCAGTCATAACAGGTGTTTTCAGGTTTTTTTTACGGGGAGGGGGGGCCCAATCATAGTATATGTTTGTGCGTGCGTTTGTATGTGTGCGTGTTCGAAAATTTCTAAAAGGTATGAGCCCCGAACACCCTAATGCACCCCCTATCTCACCTGCCTGGCTACGCTCCTGATTAGGAACTACGTAAAATTTGGTTTTGTTAATTAGAGTTTTAGCTGGATCACTACACAGCACAAAAGTCTAGCTTTGATGCCGTCTAATTAGATCCCAACACACAAGAAATGTTCAGGACAGTTGTCGGGATCTCTCTAGTATCAGCGAGGCTACACATCGCAGTGTACCACTCACATGCAGCATAAATGCAGCAGAGAAGGGTGAAGTCGTACGTAGATAAGCAGAAAGAGAGACAAGACGCACTGACTGGTGAGAGGAACGATTGGAATGGGTATGAACAAACCAAATACCTTCAAGCTCGTGTGCTGTATTGTTTCTGAAATGGAAAGTTTGCCACATTACACCAACCTAGAACAGAAAGCAGGTCACACTGGGGATATTACATTGAACTAGCCCTGCAATTCAAGAGTCTGCAAGGGCAGAATATTATTCCAAAGCTTTCAATAGCCTTGAAAATGTGCTTTTCAAATGGAAGGGCTTTCAAGCATATATAGTGTTTCCTATAAATACACTTGGGGGAACTCTGGCGCTAGTGCCTATGGGAGCTGCAGTGCATGACGCTTCAGCGAGCATGGCAATGATTGGTAATTTGCCTAGTCTTCGTTCTTTTTGGCTTCGTCTGGCCTCACGTGGCCCGGAGCTGCTTTGTCACGAAACCGAAATCGGCAAATTTTCGGCAGTTACACTTCACCACCTCGACATTTTAGGCTCACCGATTCGAACGGGGTCACGAAGTTTTAGACGGTTTGTTTTTTATGTGAAACAAAACCGAAAACGCAACAATAAGAAGAGGCGCAAGTGTGTTGGGAGCCCGCAAACACGAAGACTAGGCAAATCCATGTACTACCCATCTTTCTCATTGTCACCCAACGATCGCAGCGCCAGAGTCTCCTCTAGCTAATTTTAGGAAACCATGTTCTCAAGGACCTGTACGAACTGTGCCTTTGAATACTTTTACGGTATTCACCACGTCGACAGCTCTCCCTGTAATTATTAGGCTAGGAAGTACACCACTTGGTGTGTAACGGACACGATGGCCCAGACTGACGCTGTGATTGATTGATTGATTTGTGGGGTTTAACGTCCCAAAACCACCATATGATTATGAGAGGCGCCGTAGTGGAGGGCTCCGAAAATTTCGACCACCTGGGGTTCTTTGACGTGCACCCAAATATGAGTACACGGGTCTACAACATTTCCGCCTCCATCGGAAATGCAGCCGCCGCAGCCGGGATTCGAACCCGCGACCTGCGGGTCAGCGGCCGAGTACCTTAGCCACCAGACCACCACGGTGGGGCCAGAACGATGCTGTGAAAATCACAGCAACTTGTAAGTGGAAATTACACGTTAGCACTAACGCCCCTAACCAAAGCCTGCCCTCGTGCCCTGGTATCCATGAATAGATCATTGATCGTGCTTATGAATAAGCACACGGCGTACGGCCTTCAAGTACCCCGTCTGGGCTTTGGCTTCCTACAAGAGTGGAAGTGTGCCGCCCTCGAAAGCGTACCAGCGCCAAAATCTCAGACGCGTCTGTATATCTACGTGACTTCCTGCGCATGCAGCAAGCTTGTCGAATACGTTTGTTTGTTTTTGTTGTTTTTTCAATTCAACGTAACATTTGCCTCACTTGAAAGGCGGCCTCAGTCGACTCCTTTCAAATTGAGATGAAAACGTAACGAGAAACTTCAGCTGTCTTATAGACTATACTTAGTGGATTGGTTTTGGTGCCACTATGTTGGGATGTTAGTTTTGTCGTTTCGCATCTTTAAGAAATAAACGAAAAAGTGTTACGATAGACGCATATGCATGATAATGATTCGGCTGGTGCATTCGGCATTTCATCACCTTTTTATTTTACGTCGCGTCATACAAAAATAAAACATTCGTTTAACAGCCCAAAGTTGCGGTGCATATGTGCCTTACGTATGAACGTCCATAGGTCAATACACATACGCGTACAGTCAGTCTCAAATTCTCATCCATCCATCCATCCGTCCGTCCGTCCGTCCGTCCGTCCGTCCATCCGTCTATCTATCTATCTATCTATCTATCTATCTATCTATCTATCTATCTATCTATCTATCTATCTATCTATCTATCTATCTATCTATCTATCTATCTATCTATCTATCTATCTATCTATCTATCTATCTATCTATCTATCTATCTATCTATCTATCTATCTATCTATCTATCTATCTATCTATCTATCTATCTATCTATCTATCTATCTATCTATCTATCTATCTATCTATCTATCTATCTATCTATCTATCTAACTAACCCTGGAAACGTTCTATAAACACAAATTTACATGGTCGACATCTCCATATGACAGACATGACTGACGAGTCACATGGCATGCCTGCTGCGTAAGCTGTGCACCCATTTCTCTCACAGATTACCCCGAGATTACACAACCATTGTAAGATCAGCCGCAGAACATACCCTTCCGCGCACAGGTCTCCTATACATCAGGATAGATTACTCCGGGCTCTACAGGTCAGCACATTCCCATAACGAACCAGAAATCACGATGTAGCTCCTATACTCATTTTTTTTTTACTGCGATGAGAACCCGGCTTCTTCTAACATGGTTGCAGGGTGCCAGTTTGACAGTTTTGACAAAGCAGTGCGCAAACAAACGGAGGATGAGAGCCCAAGGCATCCGGAGGCTTTCTAAACACAAGGCATCTCGGACTATAAGGGCTTTCTCTATAGCTACTTTGTAAATAAAGTTGTTTATTTCCTCTCCCTCTCATTTCTTCTCTCTCTCTATCTCGCAGTTTATAAAGACCCAGGAATCAAAAAAAGAAGCATTCAAAAAAATCTGAAAATCTATTTATGTCATGTGTGGCCTCGTGGAAATAACTAGCCTGTCCTAGAGCTCAAAAGGGGTGCGTTCATCGGGCTCTTCATTAAGCATTCACGTACACGTACGCGTCGCGACGATGCAGCCGGCGCGTCGACCAGGGGTGCTGTGGTGACTGGGCGCATTGTTCTCTCCACGCCCGCGTGGCTGGCGCATTTGCATACACACGTGACGCCACCGCATGCATCTGCTGTAACGCGGCGAGCGCATTTATTTTGCCACGTTCGCAGACGACTATGCACGCGGCTCGACGCAGTCGCGTGTGAACCTGGCTGGAGCGATCACGGGGCATGTATAGGAACCTGAATGCCGCTGCCATGTCACCCGTAAACAATTGGACGCTATACCGCAGACACTATAGAGACACTGTACATGATCTTTGGGAGAGACATGTAACATTCCTTCCTCTGCCTCCCCATAATATATTGAATGAAGTCAACCTCACTCACTCATTTTTGTGTATCGTGTAAATATATTCTTCGTGCCCGCAAACCAATGCATGTTTAGAAAATAAAGTCGTTGATGAGTTGTGTTTAGAAGAAATTTTCGACTGTTTAGGGTACGATGTACTCTATACTATGAGACCACAATGAGCTGGCCCTTTGAGTTAGGAGACCAGCTCGCTCAAGGACAGTTTCGAAGACAGCAGTGCGTTTAGAAAAAATGGTTGAGGATTTTGAGTAGTTGGTACTCAACTGTTGGAGAGCATAAAGCCGTCCAGTGGGCCTCACACTTGATGGGGTCCTGTTGACAAAAAATTACTGCGTGAACTCGTTCTCGCAGCAGAAGCTAACACTCACATGTTTAGAAAAAGTGTGTAACGATTATGAGTACTCGGTACTCTACTATGGGAAAGCGTACCGCCGTCCCCAATGATAACGTAAGTTCAGCAACCTTCAACTACTTTAATAATCAACAGGCTCCCGCGTGTCGTAATCATTGTAACACAATGCAAGCCGCCGTAATGCAGCAAGGGACACGCATTCTTATGTGCAAAGTATAGAGCGGATGCTGGTGTTTTGGGCGTTGCACGCCATCTTACCTTGCTTAAGAGACATAAAACGCAGTACTTCAAGTAGCAACCACATCAAACCGAAATGACTAGTTGGCAACCGCCAAAAGATTGCTTGACTTCATACACGACGCAGCACGCTTCAATGCCGAAGCATAAACGACACGAACTCACAGGGTCCCTTACGCTTTCGCCTGACTCAAAGGCGAAAGCCTCGCCGCGGTGGTCTAGTGGCTAAGGTACTCGGCTGCTGACCGGCAGGCGAATCCCGGCTGCGGCGTTTACATTTTCGATGGAGGCGAAAATGCTGTAGGCCCGTGGGCTCCGATTTTGGTGAACGTTAAGGAGCCCTCCCCATAAGGCGTCTAATATGCACATATTTATTTATTTATTTATTTATTTATTTATTTATTTATTTATTTATTTATTTATTTATTTATTTACAATACTGCTACTCCCCTTCGAAAGCGTGGCAGTTGGGCAATACAGTATTTTTTTACACACACAAAAAGGATGTAGACGTAAAAACATGCAAGCATAATAACAGGACATGAGGATCATATAACCATTGAGCAGTGCAGAAGTTAAACGTTAATTAGGTTATTAATACACAATGTATGCAATAATCACAAGATACAAAGCAAGTTATAGCCATTATACAGAGCTGAAACCATGCCGAAAGGCGATAGAAATAAAATACATGATTGAAGAAAGGAACTTATGTTAGCATTGGTATCGTGAGGGAAAACATAAATGGAAAAGTTGTGACAGGAATAGCAAGAACTGAAAGCATACTTCAAAAATAGCTATACTACTGTGAAAAGAACATTGAAAAAGGTGTTGCTTTAACTAACGAACAGCAGATCTGGACCGGTGCACCTGCATGCGTATAAACTGTTATGCGCGCCCAGTTTTTTCTATCTGTGCAATAAATTCTGATAGCGATTGGGAGTTTGTGATAGTGGCATCAAGTTGGTTTCATTCCGCTATTGCGCGCGGGAAGAATGAGTACTTAAACGTGTCGTTCCTACATGCGTATTCTGACAACGTGCGCGCATGTTTATTGCGAGTTTGGCAAGCCTGTGAAAATGAGAGGTATTTGGATGAATCTATCTTGTAGTTATTTTTTACTAGCTGGAAAAGGAATTTTAAGCGAGCGTGTTTCGCTCTTGTGGGCAGCGTTTGTAAACCTGACTGAGTTAAAAGATGTGTTGGGGAATCTGTGTGTCTATATTTGTTGTAAATAAATCTTACAGCTTTTCTTTGTATTGCTTCTAGTTTGGTTATATTAGTCAGCGAATACGGAAACCAGACAGTGTTTGCATATTTTAAAACTGGTCTTACGCACGATGGCTGTTTTGGGACGTTAAAACCCACATATCAATCAATGGCTCTAAGGCGAAAGGCAGCTTCTAGTAGATGCATGGCCCCCGAGATTGAGAACCAGCCGAACCAGACGGCGCGTTATCTCAGAGGCCCTGGTCAGTCTATTGATCCTGCCATGCCCCCCCCCCCCCCCCGCCTCAGAAAAAGCCTTCATCCACCTAACGATGCTTTGCCTATTACGCGATGACGTCACATGATGATGCCATTGTGTGGCGTCCTGATGAAATCCCATTTTGGCAAGCTGTGACTACACGATTACGCCATATAGCTACGTCATCAGGTGATGCACCTCTCCTGTTGACACAGGCGCCGCAGAACGACGGTTGACATCGACGGTCATTTTTTTCTTTTTGACGAGGTATCTAAGGGTTTCGCCTTAAAAGTTTCTGACGTCAATGAGCTCTACAGTTGCATACATGGAGCGCGTAGAAGAGCGTGATATTTCACCGTTATGAAAACGGCAGTCAGGTCCGGTATTCGAGAGCTCTGGTAACCAGCTCGAAACTGATGCTAGCTGTTCGCTCGGTTGCCGCAACGCCTCCCAAGGGCGATGCGCATGGGCTGAACCGAGAGAGCAATTCAAATGGCCGAGCTTTTAAGGCGCCCGTCCTTGGGTCGTGCCAAGAGAAACACGCATGCATTCCTTTCGTATACAGGCACGATTGAAGGGAGGGATGGGAGTGGGAGATGTGAGTGCTCCAATTTCTTTTACTGTTATGTGTTGATTGTCTATTCCTAGCGTAAACATTGCGTCATTAAACTAACACAGTTATATACGAGCTGCTATGAAGAGTATACTGCAAATGTGAACAATATCTAGATGTGTGTACAGGCAAAAGTACCGCGGCGGACAGCTAAGTTTGTCAGCTTGGCGTATATAGCATCGGTAATGCAATAACAGAAATTTACAGTGTAACATGGTTTATGCAATTGAGGATGTGCTGCATGCAATAAAGCCCTAGAATCTAACAAGCACAGATCCGTGCTTTTATTTTAAAAAAAGCACTAAACAAAGTTCATAAGAAGCGTCCTTATCGGTACAAGGGCAAAGCATTTACTCTTGCGTGATGAGTATCAATGCTAAATATCTTGGGCTTGTGACCAACAGATAAACTTGAAAAATATTGCAAGTTATCTGTTGCAAGGCAGAAGGTTGGGGGAGGGTGGGCGGCCACCCCTAAGAGGAATAAGGGACGCACTGATTGGTATAGACTGCCGCGCAACATGCCACTCTTATTGATACGTCAGTACTCTTGTGTGGTACCTTGCAGCCCCGAAATACACGTAAAAACACACTTGTAGCTCCCTGTAAGTTTTATTCATTTGTATACACTTGTGCGATCACATTATTTTCTTTACAGACACATGCCAAGCTGCGAGAAATCTTAAGGCTCCTGAAAATTACTCGAAACTAAAAAAAAAGGAGCTTGAAAAAATCAATTTTTCTCAGAAATTAGAGAGTTAAGAAATAGAGGACAGGAAGATAACACTGAAGTTTTACAGTGAAGAAAAAAAAACAAAGCAAAGGAAAAGGAAAAAGTGTTCGCGCTGAATTGGAAATGGTCATACGGGAAAAAAAAGAGGGGCAGCTTGAACACTTCACAAATATGGTAGGAACACCGAGCAGGCGCACCAATCGACAGGCGCTGACCTCTTTCGCTCGAAGTGGCAGCTTGAAAATGAATTGAACTGAACAACGGTGCCTCCTGGGTGAGCCAGAAGATCCTTTTCTTATTCCGTCTCTCTTCCAAAGAACGCTCGATAAAATTGCTTTTCCTCGCCTTCAAGATTCCACACTAAGGCTAAAGCCTGCTCTCCTCCTTCGGGAAAGACCAATGAGGCTTGCAGCGCTAACAACCCCGCAGAGTGCACTCCGTACATCCCAGGAAAGGACAAGGCTCCAGTGGTAATGTTTCGGATCCACTTTTTAGAGGACGCACAACGGCCTGCCCACTAAACGGAAAAGTTGGACGATTTCGTTCTCCCGGTAACGCACAACTGCGGAAAAAAATACCGAACGTCGGCAATGGAAGCCAGCAGTGAACAACGGAAAGTTGCGTACCGGGAGTGTATATATAGTACAAAAAAAGGCGAAAGAACGAAACGGATGACGAGAAACAAGCCGAATTAAACGCGGCAAAATGTGAGAGCATGGGAAGGGAAAGCCACGCTAAACCCCGCCGCTGATTCAAAGAGTTTGTAAAAGACAAAGAAGAAGAAAATAACACTTCGTTCTCGGTGAGGGTAAAGGAAACTGTTTCAGGAGTCGAGCCTCGACGGAGAGCCATGGATGCGGACGTGGACGCTCTGGCTGGCGCGGCTTGCAATAAGCGGCGATGAGGTAGTGAGAACGACTGCAAAGCAGGAAGGAAGAGCGAACAGAAAGAAACAGAAACGGATGCCGCTTGTCTCGACTTCGCTTTTGTTACAATCTACTCGGGCTCCCGCTTCGGTGTGTTGCCCCCGTGGCCCAGTCAAGCCAAGCCAAGCCGAACCGGCGTTGTTCTCTACAGTCGACGCGCGCCAGGAAAATTGCCTGGTGCGAAGAGGGGAGAGCTTCCCCTTGGATGCATGATGAACTCGGCTACAGTGTGAAGTGTACACGAGAGAAAGCAGACGTGCCTTGGCAAGGGCGCTATGAGGCGAGAGTATATATGAAATGGAGGGGGGGGGGGGGGGGGGGGGGGGGCTAGAAAAGAAAGCCGGGCGAAGGACGACGATGTTGCCAACGGCGACAATTCGAGCCCGCCGAGGCTGAAAGCTTCTTTTTTTGCTTTCACTGAACTCGCGCACGCGCCAAGCGTGTCTGAATCCGGGGCTCGAAGGCGTGTGCACGCACATTGCCCAAGTAGGATCTGCAGTTATGTGCGTCGAGTCCGTAGTTATGTGCAGTGAACTGAACCATGTGTAGACACATAGATGTATGTGCTACAGTGGGCTATGTGATGACTACCGTGTGCTATCACGTACGTCAGCACATACGTAGGACGTCAGCCCTGATATTTATGCCACATGTCACTTCGTGCGTTTTAAGGGGCACTGGAGCAGATATATTTTTTAATATTATCTGCACAGCCGTTATTAGTAGTGCAGGAGTGAATAAGTAACCGTGACAAAGATTACACCAAAGAGGCAAGTAACATTTCAGTACAGGGTGCCGAAAGAGTCAATGTTACCGCAGCACATAGTATCGTTTAGCAAGCTATATTCTAGCCGCGAATAGAGCCGACGTAAAAAGAGAATATTTGTAAAAGTTTACACGGCTCCATGTTTGATGAACTGGTTTTTGGAATTAATTAGTTTCGTCGACTGCCTAAGAATCCAACCGGTGATGAGAAGGTGCCACACTGAAATGGTTATAGTATGATTGTTAACCCACCCTGGAATGATATAAAGGAGGTACGCCCATGAAATATTAGCCTGAATTAATGCGTGAGAAAATACTGCGCTGCAGTAAAGCTCGAGAAATTGTGAAGTAATTTTTCTTCATTGCCGGTAACTCTGTACGTTGGCAAGCCTAAATTATGAGAACTTTGAGGATCGTTTTGTGAGCAAACGAAGAATACGCGCAATCCAGAAATTTTCTCGTTATCTCATGACAACATGTTGCGCCCATGTGTTATGAGAAGAAAAAAAAACACAATACACATTTTTACAGGCGTATAGTTACGTTGGTAAAATCAACAAATTTTTGAGTTGGAGCCTCTGACTTTTGTTCGCAAATTAACATCATTGTTTTTTCAAGATCAACAGGTTGTCGTTCATGGCGTTGCCGCATCATTTGCAGTTCGCTTTAGGCAAGCCTATCTCCTCTCAAGCTGTGGGCTTTTGTATACGCTGCCGTCAAAGTCTGTTGAATTATATCTCTGAATGCACTCTGTTGGATGTCTTCAGCTCTGTTTACATGCGAGAAGCCAGCAACAAGTGACCTTGAATCTGGGAAGGCTCTAAACACTTTCCAGAAGAGCGTCCACGCGTTGTCATTGTCACTACTGTCCCTCTCATTTTTTTTTAATTTTTGAGTACGTCACGCTTCACGTGAGAAACAACATTACGAGGAAAAGAGATCAGCCGCGTTGCAATGGGTGACACGTCTCTCTCCCTCGAGCGGCGCTGCATTCTTCGCTGGTGTTGCGTGGAGCAGCTCCAGCAGCAGCCGAGCGTCTCTTCCTCCCTTTCGGTGCCTTGCGCAGCTCAGACGGGCCCCGGGCAATTAACCCCAATTGAAAAGTGCTCCCCTCAGCGCCGCCTCGTCTGGAACGGAGAACCGTTGCCGAGGGCACGCAGCTCGGCGCGTCGCTACTCGGAAGGCCGTTGCGCTGAATGCAGGGGGTTCACGTCGTGCGGCCACGAAGAACAGAGTTGGGTGCGGATATAGCGTTGTATTACACGCTGACCGAACCTGCGTAGTCTCTGAAGCGCCAACGTATAAAAAGAGTCAACAAACTCAGAATTAGCAGATGTGTACACCATGACCATGACGCTGCTTAGAAGATGGAGAAACATAGCTAGGGGCTTACAAAAAGAATTCAAGCAAAATTTCGAGTGAAGTAGTGAGACATAGAAGGAAAATTAGTGGTATAACCTGAAGGTACAAGAAGAGAGGGAGAGAATAACAAGAGAGATAGGCAGAGATGACAACCAGAATTGTAGCATCCGGTTGGCTACCCTGCTCTAAGGGGAGAGGAAAAGAGAAAGAAAGACGGCAAGGAAAATGTAGAGAAGATAGGTACGAAAAGAAAGTGCAGTTTGGGTCAGGGTGGTCAGAGAACATTCAAGTGTTGAAGATATCTTAGTTGAAATCAAGAAGACATGACCAGGGGCAGAACATGCAAAGCGAAGTCAAGATAACGTATGACCATTGAGAGTAACATATTGGATTCAGTGATAAGGCGAGATCACTAAGAGAAAACACATTTAAGTTGGCAGATGAAAGTTTTAAAAATTTGCTGTGATAACATGACTGCTACAAGAACAGGACGTGATAGATCGAAACGTGGAAGACACGTTTGTCCTGCAGTAGGTGTAATCGTGGTGATGAAAATATGACCGTGATGGTGTGATGATGATGGCTAATTCATCAGCACAACGACCACCATCCTAGCAACATATTCATGATAATATTCTTTAAAGTATCGTCATTAACCTCATGAACTTAGCTAGCAATCACCCCACCTGTATGTCCCTTTCTTCGCCTAGTACACTGCTATCACGAATCGGTCATTTCATGCCGGTGGCTCAAATGCGAGAAGAATGCGCAGCGTTTTGTTGTGTACTTATAGTGAATTCCGAACCTGTTCCTTGTGCAAGCTCAGTGTGTATACTGGGCTTGCTCACGAACAAAATACCGTCAAAGTTTTTTTTTATTGGGATATAAACGTGCCCTTTAGGCACAACATGTGTGCATATGTGTATTAAATGCACGCCGTTAGGCTGCGGTGTGTCTGAAGTGAAGAAGTGTCTTGCGTAATCATTTGTCCTGTATCCATCGTTCAAACCACTGATAGCGCCCTTCGAAATCTATAATACACTGCGTTGAAACACCCTTTGGGCGAGCGAACACACACCTGGAAGTTTCGGTATTTCCATTGAACTGAATGGTGGTTCAGGAAGTTCAACCTTAAAACAAGGTTAAAGAACACCGCTGTTATCAACGCTAAGAAACGCGTTAACACCATTATTACCTCGTATGACGGCAGTCCTTGACGCACGTTGTAATGCGACCTACAGAAGGAAGGTGAAGTTTAAAGGAAACAGAAGGGACGGCGCCGCAGAAGGAAGACACGGTCACCACGCGGCGTGTGAGCGCGCCCGGCGAACAATGGTAAGACAAAAGGGCGCCACGTGCAAGGTTGCGGAGAAGGTTGGCGATCGAGGGAAAGGCTCGAGAAGAGCAATAAAGACTCGTTCCTATTGTCGGCCACGGAAAGCGGCAGTCTTGTCTCTGGCTGAAGCGTCCTCATTCAGTCCAGGCAGCCATCCAGCGACGAGCTTCAACATTTGGTTGCCATAGCGAAAACCATACGATTTCCTATAGTACAGAGGGAACTCTGGCACTATTGTGTCTATGGGAGCTGCAGTGGTACAAAAATTTGCCTAGCCTTGCCTAGTCTTCGTTCTTTAAGCTTCGCGTGGCTTCGATCTGCTTTACCGCAACACGAACTTCATTAAGGCTTAGAAGTTACGCTTCGCCACCTTGAATATTTATGCGCACGAATTCAAATCTGCTCGAAACGTTCACGATGGTTCATTTTTTTTATTATGAAACGAAACCAAAACACAACGATAAGCAAAGCCACAAGCGCGCATAAAGCCTGCAAGCACGAAGACTATACAAATTTGTGCACTACCCATCATTTTCACAGTGGCTGAACGATCACAGCCCCAAATTCCTCTCTAGATAATTTTAGGTATCTCTACGTCGAAAATAGCTTGATTGCCCGCAACAGCGGAGTGCCAAAACTAACTGGTGTGGGAAATAAAGGAGTGCGTGGGCCGTAGCCCGTGACGTGGCACGATGGATCTTCGAAACGGGGTGATTGAACGAGTGGACACTTAACCAGGGAGCGTGCGCGGAGAAAATATTCCCACGTGAGCGAGGTCGACAAAGCAAGGAATGAAACGCGCAGTTATACATGGCAGTAGAATCCTCGTACAACGATAACGAAATGCCGTTCACTCTCTATTATAGAGAGAGATAATGAGACAGGCACTCGCAGGAGACGCCTCGCGTGCGTATTGCGGGGCCTACCCTATCGTGTCCCTGTAAGTGCTTGGCTATTATTACTGGCAAACAGTTCCCAAAGGCCAAGGACATTAATTAAATGAAGAAGCTGAGGCTATAAAATGGGCAGGGCGAAGCCTGAAACGCGAATTGATCGCCAAGGCAATATAGGTTTCCATCTCCAACGGGACGAGAGTTTAGGTGTATATACGTTCGATGATTGGCGTCCCAGTTTCATTCGCACCAGTCGTGCCTCACGAGTCCGCACTATGTTCTTACAGAGTGCAGAGCGAGAGCTTCTTCATACGTGTGCAGTTTATTAAATGCCTCGTCAGTAGGAGTGGAGCTCTCCTTGGTCGAGGCTTTCATGTCAGGGAATAATCATAGATTGTAGTGGGATGTACCTACCGAAAGTGGGTAAAACCCACTATGGATGTGTGCCAGTGATTCTACACCTATCACTACTCGCTGAACTCACCACTACGTCCACTACATAATCACGCTACCGCTCCCACTTCATTCACCCAATATATGCCATTTAATTCCCACTTCATTCAACCCTTCTGAACGCTCCCAGCTTCTCTGTTTCATCGGTACCCACTAAGTGGAGCCGGCCGAAATTCAGATGTGAAGCAGCTTATGAACGAGTATACTGTACTCTGTACGCCGTAGCCGCCACTGTGATCTCGATGTGCTCTACAATGTATTTTGTACGACTGGAAAGAACCAACAACTACCGTGGAACGAGCACAGACCTCGTCTTTGCCAATTTCAGATTGGATCCGATAGCACGAAGCAGTAATAAATAATGCAAAACGAAATTCCCAACTACTCACAACATACTATTTATGACCGATGGTTTTGTGTGCAACTGTACACCACTTCATCACTCATTTACATGCATGAGCGCTCAATGTCATGGGTAATTTACGGCAACAACGAGCGACCGCAGTGCTTTACCCGCTCATCATCACTCACTTCGTGGACATGTCATGATTTTTTATCATTGTCTTCTTTCTATAGTACATGTACTTCATCGTTAATTATTTCTCCTTCACCTAGGTGTTCCTAATCATTATGGTTGCGCTCATGTTGCTCCTAATCTTGATGTCACTCGGCATCGAACTCAAACTAAAGCATCAAGCCCATCTTTACCCCTCGTCATCATCAACCCTTGCGCTTAGCATCCATCATGTTTCTGCTTATTTCATGATGTTCTTCCTCCTTTACTGTGTCGACGTCAAGCGCGTCATCATCATAATCATCATAATAATCATAATGACCTGATCATTGTCGGTTTTGACGCCTGCAACCCGTTCTATACAGAAACAAGTGGAAGATAACTATATACGCTAAAGCAAGAGTAACTATTACAGAAAAACTTTCAGTGGTTAGGCGAAACCAAATTCAAAACCAAATCATGTAAAAATTCCTAGCGCATGCCACAGAAATTGGACAAATACAACTTCCCACCATTGGTCGACTAAAATGGTGAAGGAACCACATAGCTGGCAAGCCCTAGTTGAGATTTTGAGATAGACTTTAAATAACCATCGGGATCACACCAGTGATCATCATCGAGGTCGACACGTCTCAGGTTTGGTGGTTAACCAGTATACGCAATGCTTGACCGGTGATCTTGATTTTCTTCTATAGCTTTTCGTTTACCTTGTACTGCACATATGTATATCTTCTTGTAACAAAATTTCTTGTAACAAGAGTCTGTACATGTCCAGTTCCGTTGAGATGTTCTGCTTAAATGTCATTGATGTCATCTGCCTGTTAAAATCAAAGATGATTTAAAAAATACAAATATTTTCAATCCTCCTTGGTTAAAATACGTTTCTCTAAACACACTCGAGAGGAAGTGCTAGATTCGAGCAACTAAATGAACCTTAAAAATAATAAAATAAACAGAAACGTTGAAAAGGTATGGCAACTTTATCGTGGCCCAAACGAGACGCTGCTATTCATTATTTAAGCACTGGTCACCCGTGCGGAACGCGCCAGACCAGAAAGCTAGAACTTTCGCCGATTCGTTTAATTGTTTGAAACAAAGCTCTTTGTTCTTTGCAGATAGCAATCTTGACCCAAAATACAAAGTACTGCGCTTAATAGACGCCCGAGCGAAGCTGAATTGAATTATTCGTAGGAATTTTCAAAGGCATTTGTATGTGTGCGCCACGCTTGGAGCTCTCAGGTCTGGCACTTTGAAAAAGCGCCACAGAGTAGTAATATATTTGTCGCCAATTTATTCGATATTTTTGAGCTGTAAATAAAAGGGGGACAAGTGACCGTGCCAAAAAAGTGGCAAAAAAAAGAAAGGACTGGCAGACTTTTCGTGCGCTTCCGGAAAGTCGGGGAGTCATTGGGAAAGGTGACAATGCGACAGCTGAGTGTAGCAAGAGGTAGAGGGGTGCCTTTTTCTTTTCGTTTCGTCGCTCTTTCCGTTAACTTTCATTCAAGCCTAAAATCATTTTTAGTGCACTTTCTGAAAACTGTTTAATCACGTGCTACTGGAACCACGCTGGCCCCCTCTGCCTCCCCGTCCTACGTAAGACCTCCATGGGTTTGCTGAGTTGCTTCATAATCTGGCTAAAGACTGGAAAGACTTTAGCCAGATTATGGCACGACCGCAGCGGACATTGGGTTGTTTCGCGAGCAGTGGTTATCCATACGCGCTCACGACATGCCCAAGAATGACAGTCAACAGCAACGTTGCGAGGTGTTGTGTAGTCGGAAGAATGTGGTCTCATGGTGTTACTGTTAGTTGATGTGTAGTCATCGGCTTGTCCCCATCCTGCAGTAACAAAGTTATAATTAAAGTTTCCGGGAGCAGAGATAAATTCCCGTTACAGTTTGAAGAGTAATTCATTACGGTTACACTACTGATGAAGCAACGTCGTTTAACCGTTCCTTGGCGAAAACTAATTAATGTGTTGCAAATACAAAACAGATTATTTTGGTTATATATAGATTCATGGTGCAGAAATGCGCCCATATTTATGCGATAAAGACGCATATTAGCATTTACCACCTATGTGCTTAACTGTATGCGTTATCTTCCATCAATAAAATATCTATAATTATCGAGCGCAACTATCAATGTTGGCTAGTAACTAACAAAGCTATGCTGCCGTTACTACGAGAAAAGTAACAGAGCTACTAATAAACTTACTCGAGTGAAGCAAGTAATGAGTTATGGTTAGATGTTATCCGAAAAATAGACTGGCTTCCAATTAACTAGGTCACTTCGTAATCCAAAACGTGACTACGACATGCACGCTTGCCATGAAATTTCCATGTCTTTACTCAAGCTTTTATTACGTAAATTATAACACGGTTACAACTATAAGTCATGCTTATGTAGAAAGTAAGTAGTCACATTCAGAGGCTACCCAAAAAGTAACTGGTTACAGGTTACAAGTTATCAATATCTAGTTAGAGGTCAATCTAAATTATGACAGACACACAGTAAGTGCAGGGTTGCCCAGTATTTCGGCATTATCGAACAACAGGCTTCTTGAATAGAAGACCATTGGATTGATGGGTGACTTCATCCTTTCCTTCCATACTTCATGCATGAATTAAATTTGATTTTAATGTATTTCTGACACATTTTGTATCAGGTCGTAGAGAAGAGCTTTATAAATAAAAATATAAAAAGTTATATTGTTGTCGGTACTATAGATCTTCCTATAAATACATGAGAGGGAACCCTGGCGCTAGTATCTATGGCAGCTGCAACGCACGGCGCTTCAGCCAGCACGGGAATGGCGAGGTAAGGTCTAAACTTTGTGCTTTCAGCTCCGTTTGGCTTCGCGTGGTTTCGAGCTGCTTTTTTTACAAAACAACAATCTGCAAAGTGGTTACACCTCACAACATCGGTAATCTTTTAGGCTCAGCAATTTAAATCAGGTCACGAAGTTCACAACTGTCCGTTCTTGTATTCGAAACAAAAAAATACAGCAATAAACAAGGCCACTACTGCGTCCGAAGCCCGTAAGCACGAAGCACATTCCCATATGGCTAGGGGTGGCATTTACAAAATCTTATTCATTTGTCATAGGAATGGCCGACAACGCTCTCTGCGATGCCTATCGTTGCGAAGAGACGCTACGCCACATCCGCGCATCGACAACAGCCAAATGTCTGTGGACACTGTTCCTTCAAATGCACCAGAAAATACATTGCAACAGAAGGCGACAAAAGCACTGTTGAAATTCCTACGCCACACGGACTTGAACAAGCGGCTGTAACAGCAATGTCACACACCATGAAAGACAAGACTGAGTATGCGCACGTGTGCTGCCTAATTGGCTGTGTTTTTCTCTCTTCCCTCAATCCTCGCTATCTTTCATCTCCCCATCTACCTCCCACGTGCAGGGTAGCAAACCAGCTGCCTATAGGCTGGTTAACTTCCCTGCCGTTCTTTTCCTGCTATTTTCCTTCCTTACTTCCCATGGTGGCTGAACGATATTAGTTCCAGAGTCCCTTCCAGTTAAATTTAGGAAACTTTATGGTTGGTACAACACGCATCTCATTGCCCGCTGTCCAGCCACAAGCCGACATGATAACTTCAGGCCACACGGGTTCTGAATTAGACGTATCTGGTGGTGTCGGAAGCCTCCAATCTGTATGGAGTCCTGACTCAGCTCGCCCGAGACGAGAGGAGGGGAGCTGATTTTGGAGCGTGGGAAAGGCGTCTCCCCATGGTCTTTGTATTTGTGTATGACCTTATAACGGGGACCGCCGTGCTGATCACTCGCGTCGTTCTGGCCAGGATAGGAGAACGCGAGGAGTGCCTTCCTCAATTGGCACCGTATATGCGAGGTGATGAACAACTGTCACACCGCACGCATCGTAAAGGCTATAAAGATACATAAAAATGCTAGCCAGAGTTCTACGGCCATTTATAACATACGTAATGGGGATCTGCGGCACGTCCACTGGGTGGCTGCCCAAACTGACTTCTGTCAGAGTCCATTACGCTGCCCCTTCGGTGATCTCTCTCTCTCGCGCTGCTGCTGGCGTAGGATTATATTTAGAACTTAGTGAGAACTTCTGTAATGTGCCCCCACGATCACAGTGGTATACTACTTATAATATTATCTGAAGTTTTACGCCCCGAAAGTGTGATATGATTATTAGAGACGCAGCAGGGGAGGGCTCCAGAAATATCGACCATCTGGTGTTCTTTAATGTGCACCGTGACATCGCACAGCACACGCACCTCCACCACTCCGCTTGCATCGAAATGCGACCGCCGCAGCCGGGACTGTACCCGTCCACAAAGCAACTCAGCCACAAAGCAACTCGGCAACTGCTTCACGATGGTGGACGTGGTTTACTACTTGTGTCCTAAACCACGTCTCACCATGCGGGACAGTTCTTAATTGTCGGGTACTGACTTCTCTGATAGACCAACGCAAGCATAACTCTCCGAAGAGCTCCTCTAGTGCGAAACAACCATTCGCGTGAACAAAACTCATTCCGGTGGTTATGACTCCCAGGATCGTCACTAGAACAGACTAGTGTAAATAAAGTACTTACGCGCCTTCACATTGACCACCATGCAAGTACCACAGTAACCCGTTGGACAGATGAGCACCTACAGAAAAAAAGTCCTAGGTACAGTCCTGATGTCTCTGCCTCTTAAAGAAGTGCTACGTTTGGAAGAACAGGACTAAATGAAGGACGGTAAGCAATAGACTCTGATCGTCACGTCAGCCATGTGAAAAAAGAAAGAAAAATTAGGACGTTCTTTATGGCGCCATCTGCAGAACCAAATTGCATGAATTAAGGGTACGTTTTGACCAAATCTTTGTGTCGCAAATTGCAACGTAACGCCAAACGAATTTAATGGTACGTGGGCGAATGTTCATTTATAACCTTACAAATTCGGTCCTCAATTAGATTGCTTCATTGTTGTTTAATAAAGGTAGCAATGCTGGTGTAACGACAAGCTCTTATAGCAGCAGCAGACAACATTCAACAGTTGCCATTACATGTAACTATTATCCATCATTCAGGAAACACTCTGAAAGTAGCAGGATCGAATCCCGGCCGCGGTGGCCACATTTTCGATGCGGGCGAAAAGTTTAGGCCCCTCTATTTAAATTTAGGAGCACGTCAAAGAACCCCGGGTGGTCGAAATTTTTGGAGTCCTGGCTGAGATTTTCGGCATGGAATGACCCTAATGCGATGTTTTACTGTCGCTCTAGTAAATAGCCATGACGGGAGAGAAACGGTTATTGCACCGTGAACATCACGTGTCACGATAGAAGCAATGTATTAGCGAAACACACGTCCCCCCCCCCCCCCATCAACATATCACTATTTTCACGCGGCACAAAAGTGAACCGTTCCAGATGTTTCCACCGGAACGTCTCCATCATTGTTGTTGTTTGTCTCCTCTATACTGTGCCGCTCCGACAACAATGGCGCACATACATACGCCGCACCATCAGTACAGCTCGCAGCTGGATGGACATTACTTCCCGCCACTATGTAGACCACACACCGTACCTACAGAGGCGGTAGCACCGCGTAGTGGCAGCCTCACAGACGTCCGTGCGTGCTGTTTCTATCGTAATTGGCCGGCTGCGCGCACGGAACCACCATTGACCGCTTCCGTTCGGTCGGTCTCGAAGCGCGCGCTTCGGGTATCGGCAGCTGAGGCGAAACCAATTTTCGAAACCGGGCTTCCTGTCCATCACGGCAGCCAACCTGAACAGCCCCCCCCGCTAAATGTTGGGCGGCGAGGCTGAGATTTCCGTCGCACGCCTGCCTGACCCCCTCCGTTCCACCCAGGGAAGGCTTCCGCAAAGCAACAGCGTCAGCATCGGGAAACTGATGAAGCCGAAAGAAAATAGGCATTGCAGCGTAGCCGCGTCCTTTTTCTAAGCTGCTTTAAAGTATGCAGTGCGGGTCGGGACTTCTTTTGGGCCTTTTCTTTTACTTTCTAACTGCACGACGTTGGCAGGACGTCTGAGAGGAAGTGCGGGCAAACATCGGCGCGAAGACAATGCGGGGTGCCGCAACGCGCCGGAAGTGAACACGGCGTGCTTCCCCTTCTTCCTGTATTGTGGAGGCCGGATGTATTCCACTCAGCTAATTGTAACGCTTCCCCCTTTTTTTTTAAGCCGCAGCGGACACCGTCCCGAAGTCTTTATAACCGGTGCGGGAGACGAGTAATAGTATAATCAGCATTGCAATAGCTACTCGCATTAAATGCATATAATGCCCAGATTTGCGATGCCTCGTAGAAGCTTAACCCAAAATTTTTAAGAGGGGGTGGGGCGTAACTCAGTGGAGCGTACACAATTGATGTTCAAGTAACATGCGGCTCTGATTCACGAAGAATAAAATTAATCAAACTTAAGGCTAACATTAAGGATGGTACTAACCAACGTATACCTGTATATATTTTGTTGTGAAACAAGTACTTTGGACCAAGAAAAAAAAAAGATTCTCGCGTCCCAATGCTCCACATGCTGTTAGGCATGTGAGCCGTCCAGTAGAAATTGCGGCACGTTGGACTAATCCGATGGCATCCTTCGCCATAAAAGTTTTCTATGGGCAATATACCCTTTTCGAAATTGTAGAGCTAGCTTTCCTGCTATGCAGTATGGCAATTAATGGCAGCTAGTCACTTATTGCAAACAGCTCGTTCAAGCGCGGATTGCTTACGCTATGACGTGAATAATTCTTGATATAAACACGCATAGCAGACAAGCCCGGACGTTGAACTAGGACAACGTCACCGCTTGAAGCATGACAGGTGCAGCGATTACTTCGTCAAATATGCCGTGCAAAGAAGCGCACTTGCGAGTTATAAAAAGGGTTTATTGCGCTAGATACTCGTAAGCCAATGTAATCACCAGCACATCACTAAGTTGATTTTACAGCGACCTTAGCTACAACTAATATGGCACCTGGATCACAGCGAATAATTTTAATTATAGCTCAAGTTACATGGCTTAATGGAAATATGCCTTCACTTCTTGAGACAGATGAAATCGTCCCTGGCACTACCACTGCTGTGCTATTCTTTTGACCCTGCGTTAGCGAACACGTACGGCATCATTCAGAGAGTAACAGCAGTATTGTTCCGAAGCCATGTAACCGTGTTAACTCCAATTGTGGTCGCTGCGCTTATATACACTACTAAATATACTACGGGTCGTGAACCGCCGCTCGCCTGTCCACGTATGGGGAGCGCTTATCCGGCCTTTCAGCAATGAAGTCCATTGTTTGTTGATTACCCGACAGGCTAAATGGCCCACGAGCTGCGGAGATCGCGTCTAGTTCTATATATATATATACATCTCACTCCGCGAAAGCGGTAATCCATCGGGGACCTGTCAACAACAAACGCCGGCTGTCTCGGGAAGTCGCCTCTGCCGCGTCGCGCTCTCTGCCGGAAGACAACAACGACGACAAACACGGTGACAGCAAAGTCGCGCGATGACAGCCGAAATTGTGTCGCGCCAATTAGACCGTTCCTCTGTCCTCCATCGACTGAGTGCTCCGCTCGGTCGCACGGGCGCCGGGCCCGGTGATCGGCCCGAATCACCCGTCTGTCACGGCGCGGCGTCAGGGCCTGGGGTTCGCTGAGACGCGGGCCGGATATAACTTCCGCTGCTATTCGGACCGTTCCCATCATACACTGTAAAAAATATCCGTGTTTTAACGTCGGAGCAGACCGTAGAAACTACAGAGTAACATCTGTTTCCTGAAAAATAGCGAGACTGGACGTTTAAAGCACAAACTGTGCTGCGGTTTATGGGAAACAGCAGGAGTTGCCGTAAAGCAGCAGTCGATGTTTCCGTTCTTTCGCTCCTTCCGTAAAACACCAGAAAAACGTATGTCTTCTGTACTTCAAGAACACGCTTCCGTGATTTGTGTGCACGGCGACATACTGGCTGAACTTTGACCATTCCCCCCGTTCGACAATGATACAGTGAACTAGAACAGAAAGTTAAGCGACAGCCATGGGCAATGCCTTGAGAGAGCTGTCGGCGACATACTGGCTGAACTTTGACCATTCCCCCCGTTCGACAATGATACAGTGAACTAGAACAGAAAATTAAGCGATAGCCATGGACAATGCCTTGAGAGAGCTATCGTGGCGGGTGGCTAACGTATACATACAGCGGCAACGCTGCAGTCGCCGACTAAGATGAGGCGTCCCACAGTGTGTAAGGAATGCGCAGATTCGCATTGTACGCTCATGGAAAGTCAGAAAACGAAGACGGAAAGTGTGATAACTGGGCAGGCTTTGATGAGGAAATTAAGCTTAGAGCAACATTGGGTTCGAAGATAGACTAAGAAATACGAGAGAATGAGGAAGAGAAACTGTTCATTAACTCACAATGGAGAAAAAGAGCTGCATGCAGGATCACTGGAAAGTGCCAGTATGGATACATATATATATTCGGAGAGGCGGAGAAGGATAGCAGCGGTAAAAAAGAAAAAGAGAACGTTTCAGAGTTTTTACCGATTAAGGAAGAGGATAATTACAGCATTATGATACTTCACCGCAAGGGAAGCTAAATTTACTATTAGTAGCGAAGTCGGGTTGCCATAAAAAGTTATAAAGCGAGACGATATGGTGGGCCAGCCTTCGTTAGTGTGGTCACACTGACGAAGGCTGGCCCATCAGCCGAAACATTTGTAATTAGTAAAGGTGTTTCGGCGTACGTCGTGCTTTTTCGCTTCCGATATATATATATATATATATATATATATATATATATATATATATATATATATATATATATATATATATATATATATATATATATATATAATATATATATATATATATATATATATATATATATATATATATATATATATATATATATATATATATATATATATATATATATCGTCGAAAGGCGCTGCACTTCGTTTTCAATCTTGCAAGATTGAAAGCGAACAGGTACTTGTACTGCGTCTATGAGACTTTATTGACAAAAGATAGTGAAAAAAAAACATACCCGTCCAAGAATCCCTGCATATATGTGAATCTTGATGGTGTGCATAATAGTTTACGTTTTTTTTTTTTTCGTCACATCGTGAGAATGCACGACACACAGAAGAAGAGACAGTGTACATGTTCTCCTATTTTCGTTCCTTTTTTTTTTCGTGCTTGCAAGCCTTGACTTGTTTAGTGAGAGCAATCCTATAATCGTAGCTGCGTTGTATAGTTGGCACACCAATTAACACGCAGTCAATGAAACACAGTAATGAAGTGTATTTTAAAAGGGTGCGGTTTGCTGTTTCTTTGTATGAACTCGTTGTTTTCACGCTGTTTCGCACCGTCAAGCCTACCATGCAAGCTCAAGCCCAATAATAAAATTTGGAAGGCTCGGGGAAACGTTTGTTCTTTTTATGAATTCATGAGTCTACTCGGTGAACACCGACGGCGACTTCACTTCGTCACCGAAGAATTCATCGGTTGTTGAATGGTTCTCACTACCTGCGACGAGAACATCGATTCTTCAGAACTATTTCCCTTTACACCACTTTTCCTGAATAACCGATAAATTTTTTGCACCACCATAGCTCTTCCCAACCACAACAGGCCAAAAGAAAAAAAAATGCGTTGATGGTCACACAAAATAACACGACTGCTGCGGTGTGTCCGGCCATCACTGCCCAATAGAATGGGTGCAAGATAGCATCGGTGCATCGTGGTGTCGGCTAGAATACAAAAACAAATTGTAGGCAGGCGCTAAAGTAGTCAGTTTGCCCCAAAGGGAGCGTCGCGAGTTCGATTAAAAGCCGCACCACCCGCCGGTGCCGTTTCAGCTGAGCGCCTCCCTTCGTAGCCTAAGAGGGCGCTACGAGCGTCGTGTACATCAGTCACGGCTGCATCTGCTCCCACAAAAACGCCGGATTGCCCCGGAACTTCTCTTCCTGCCTCCAAGATTCCTGTGCGCAAGGTCAGTAAAGCTGCTAAGACTCTTTTGCAACCAAAATCTTCGGGACTTAAAGCACAGAAGCGAAAAAAACCCCACAACGAGGACGCGCCCGGGGTACGTTCAAGGCTAGGCCTAACAAAGCACCCGCGCCGACCCAACACTGGCGCGGGCGCAACGCCGGCTACTAGTGACCCCAATGCCGAAGTGCCCATGATGCTGTCCGCGTTCGACATGGACACCACACCACCTTTGAGTGCAACAGACAAAGCACACGTGTTTTCCATGCCTGCACCGCTTGCAAGTCATACGTTCATTACTACAAAAATAGGTGTAGGAGACGACAGGGGCAGGAACTATCACTTGGCTGTGTGTAAACTTATTTTGCCATATTTGGCGGAATCTGAGTGACAGCCGTGAGGTACGATTGGTGCTCGCATTTTGCATGCAGGTTGTGTTGCATCTTGTTATTGATTTACGTGCTCAGGACCAAGTAGTGCTAGCAGTTCATTTGTTTGGTTCCTCACTTGTCAAGTTTTTTGGCGCACTCTTCACTTGTTCAGCTCAGTGGTCTCTGGCACCCTACGTGGTCAAGGCAGGCGGCTATTGTCAGAGCTCTCTCACCTTCCTGCGAAGTCCATCACCTGGCACACATCACAATCAGGTAGGCATTTATTTCACCGTTATCGATCATTACCTATCTTATAAACAGTTATAAGGTGCACTCGCATGCCACAGCTCATACGAGCTAGGCATGTAACATGTCTGTCGCTATTATAAGGTGAATAATGAAACACGTGTTTGCCATGCTTGCATCGCTCATACATACCTTATTACTAAATTAGGCACAGAAAACAGTAGGGGTAGCAACGGTAACATTACTGTGCGTAGGCATATTTCAGTGCATTTTGTGGATTTTTAGTGTCGGCTATGAGGTACGACCATAGTGCTCGCACGCTGTGTTGCACCTTTATTGAGTTGCGCATGCAGGAAGCAGTACAGTGAACAGTTTAATTCTTCGGAATTATATGAAGCATTGCTTGCACTCAGCAATAACGGCATTTTTCCTTTGTTAGTGTCACTTAATTGTATTATTGTGGTGAAGCCTGCTGTTGAGTTGCATCTTTGTAGTTTGAGGATGTCACAGGTCTGTTTGTGCACGCACTCATTAGTGATCTCCTCGGTGCCCATGCACATGGCTGTTATAAGGTGCACTTGTAAGCCGGATCAGCAGGAGTCTGCTGTCACGTACACACCAGGCGTGTACGTGTCTTTGTCGTCTTATCGAGCGCAGACAAAGCACTCGTGTTTTCCATGCCTGCATCGCTTGCAAGTCATACGTCCATTACTACAAAAATAGGTGTAGGAGACGACAGGGGCAGCAACTGTCACTTGGCTGTGTGTAAACTTATTTTGCCGTACTTGGCGGAATTTGAGTGACAGCCGTGAGGTACGATTGGCGCTCGCATTTCGCATGCATGTTCTGTTGTGTCTATTGATTTGCGTGCTCAGCAGTTCATTTCTTTGGAATTGCACGACACATTGCTTACACCCGACAACATTGCGAATTTGCACGTCACTTAGCCATACTACTGCTTAACTGCAGCTAATCCAGCATGGGAGTCCTTGTGTGTACCCAAGAAGTTGGTGTATGGCAACAGAATCAAGCGATCGCATATGCGAAGTTTTGGGTGCCCTATCTTGAAGCCACCCATTTCCATCTCTTGCGCGTACTACTGGCAGGCTACGGTGCAATTCATACTTGGTATCAACTGTTTGATTAGTCAATATATCACAAAAAGCTTTAAGTAATTGTTTAAAGTAATTATGTTTCAAGCTAAAATTTTAAAGTAATTGTATTCAATATTGGACCTGGCTGCACTTGAGAGGCTGAAGCTGCTTTCACATATGTGCAAGATATGAACATCTGTTGTCAACATTAGCGATATAATGGATAGCATTACTTAAGTTGTGAACATGTGTAATGTTGGAGCATATGCTAAGCTCACTTTTGACTGCACATTCAGGAATAGCCTTTTAAGAGACCCAAGTTGCGCAAGTATGGGTGCAGTTTTCTGTAGAATTTGTGCAGTTAATGTTACAGTCTCCGTCATTATTTCTTTTCCTTGCGCCGCCTGCTTCAACTTAGTTTAAACATTTGTAGCAGGTCAAGAATATTTATATTCACTGTGCTCTTATATAGAGGACTGCTTAAAAAGCATTGGCTAATGTTCATATGAAATTGAACATAACCTGACATGCTAACCAGATATTGGAATGATTCTACTATTGTAGACTGTAAGGTATTATTACCATTGTAGCAGTGTTTTTATTATAAAATTGGGCGGTCTGAAAAAGTGCACAAGCCAGTGAATGTAATTTAGCAAAATAAGTGCTCTACCTTCATTGCAGCCATAACATCAATGAAGAATGCCCACTTGCCGGCATTGCGCACAGACATTTTCAACATTGACCGACTACTTCGAGCACTACCACTATCACAGCAGTGTGTTGGGCGGTGCCCTTTGCCCTTGTGAGCCTTGTGGAGCTTTGTTTAAAAACTATCAGAGCCTAAGAAGTCACGTCTTCAGACATCACAAGAAGCGATGCAGCAAACAGACTGATGATGCGTTTGTCTGCTCTGTGTTGTCATGCGGGGCGAGTGTGCCTACTCGCACGGAGCTTCTTGGTCACATAGCTGCCCATCTGGAGAGTGGAATTGATGCTGTTATGTGTCCTTTTGTGGGTTGTGGTAGTGTGCTGAGGTCAGCAGGTTCCTTCAGAACACATGTTTCAAGGTATCACCGGGGCAAAACTGCAACACAGTGCACGGAAGTACCTGAAATTGAATCCAGTTCAGATCAAGAGCACAGTAGCACACCCCCTGCTGATGTTGGAGATAACTGTGAAAGGGAGTCTGGTTGTGACAGCGATTTGCCGCTGAACCCCTTTTTTTTTTTATAGTGATGTCATAATCGTGGAGTGCACGCCATTTTCCTGCTCATATGCTTTGGTGTTTACAAAAACAAAAGGAGCCTTTTTTATTTTGCAAACAAAATCTGTTGCAATCAATGCTCTATCTCGTCCACTTCTTTTTTTCTTGTCTATGTGGTTTACGTCCCTACCTTTCTTCAGCCTGAACCTACTAGCCAACAACATGTTCTAGTAAGCTGGTGCAGTAGTTTCAGGGTGGTATTCCCCACCAGTCTGTTTTTTGTCTTCTTTTTTTGGCGTGTCACAGCTGTTGCACTCAATTGTAGGGTGGTAATATAGTTCTACATTTCAATCAGTTTTCACTTTAATATCTCTACAGATGAATTCATCTATTATCAAGTAACTGTTATTTACTTTGATTTTTGGAATAATTGCAGGAAATCTTCCAGGAGAGGATGGCGGCCTGTGCGCCTGCATTATTTCAGATGATGGAGGAGGCGCCGACGAAACATACTATGGAACTGGTGGTGCGCGTGAGAGACGAAGGACAAAGAGAAAAAGCAGTCCAGGTAGCTGTGCTACCATTCCTCTGCGCGCATTTTAAGGAAGACAAGAACTACCTTTACCAAGTATTTGAAGTAAGTTTCACTTTGTTGCATTATGTTAGTACAAAACTGGACAGTAACATCTTTTCAGAAAGTGATGTATTGGTTTGTTGAGAACAGCTTTAGGTTCTAGATTTTATAGAATACAGTCGATCCCGGGTATATCAAACTATGATATATCGAATTATTGGCTATATCAAAAAGTTGAGAGATCCCCTTGAATTTCCCATGCAAAAATACGGGACTGCTGTACACATCTATCGAACTCACGCACAGCAGAACATCCGCTAAATTGAACTCTGAGCCACGCTAAAGCCCACAAATTGCATTTTTCCTAACAAATAATGATCATTTATAGCCACAATTCGACAAGTTCCGATCCCTTTTCGCGTGCAAGTGACTAAAAGGGGGTGCTGAAAAGTGAAACATTGAAACTCCATCTTGCTGATCTAGCTCGTTGCACAGCACTTGTGAGTGCACCGGTATGCTTGATGTGCGATCTGCAGGTTTTAACGTGGGGGCATGGTGATGACCGAGGGCACCAAAACGAAGTGGAATGACTTAAGGAAGTTTAGTGATCTCATTGCGATGTTCGCATTCAATCGTGTATGATGGCATGTGGGACTGAAAAGCGTGGCCTTCGAGATGTGCAACTTCATGAGGTATTTTGGTGCTTCCGGTTTTAGAACGCTCATTTCGGAGGCTACGCTTTTTTCTAGCTTTCCGCACCAAAGCAACAGCTGTCGGTTACAAAATGACAAAGCCACAAGTGACATCGCTATCACCAACATGCTGACGGTGGGAGCTTGCTCGTTTGTGGGCAGCATCGCCTTTTGTGGCTTGTGGACCTGTGTACTTCTCGCCTCGTTACTGATAAATCATCATTTGGAAGTCGGCGCTACACATTGATACGCTCGTAGCGATAAAAATCATGGCTGGTGCTAGGAGCGACCTCAAGTAAAGCACAGTCGTGAACTGTTTCTTTGCGGGCTTTGTGCCAGGTGACGACTTTGAGTGCGTCATGACTGCTGTCAAGGGCGTACAATGCCTCAGTAAATTCTATGCCTTGTTAGTGTTTTCGGGCACCATCTCGGACAGCGAGCGGCTTCATTGGAGCAGAAGACGACGTCGCTGGTTCTGACTGCATGGATGCCGAGATGATGCCCAATGTTGACGGTGCCGTGGAATTATTGCTTTCGCCACCAACGCTCTACGGAGCTTACATTGGCATTCAGTGCCACTCAGCGCTGTTGTGGCCGAATGAGCTGAATTTGCTTACTTGGAAGGGTCCAGTGATATTGAGGACAACTGAAACTTGGTGGCACGCAAAAAGAGAGAAAAGTTTACAGACTATTTTCAAGTGAAATGAAGTGCGATAACTTGCAAAAGTAGATGTTCAGGCCTTGTTCTTTATCATATTGTGAGAGAATCATTCTTTAAGTGCTTGTTAGGATTTCAAAAAACTGTTTTTAGGTCTGAGATGCTCTAATTTATGCCTTAAATACACATATTTTGTGTTTCGACTCATCGATATATTGAACTACATATATCGCGATCCCCTTCGAGTTCAATATATCTGGGATCGACTGAATGCTGTGCAGGTTTTTAGCACAAAACAATAGCTTTTTCAGTTGAATTTTGTGAAAAAAGCTGCTTTTGTATAAAGGAAAATTAAACTTTGACTGCTGAAATCAGTTTTCTTCTAATTTCACAATTTCTGAACTTTGAGCAGACTTAACTTTTTTACACTTCTTAATCGATGTATTTTCTTCCCATAAAGAACAAGTGCAATGCTACCGTATGAGAATTTAGTGACCGCTGCAGCAAAATTTTTTGACAGAACAAATATGCTAAACATCCAAAAATACCTAATTCATGAATTGCTGGACACAAGTTAAAAGGAGGATAGTGTAGCTTTGCATATCTTTTGCCTTTGTGCTTCATTTTAAGGTAATTTTGGTGGCTTTGTACAGCAGCATTATTCATTAAAATTACACCGGAACACGCGCTTTGTCACAAGTATCAGCATTTGAAGATAGTGTAAAAAAAAGGCAATTTTCAATTTTTTTGTGGAACTTACTTTGGTTATCCGCATTGTGTCGTAGTCACAAAAATGTTCTGAAAAAAAAAATACACTGCCCTTGAGCCAACAGTTAGTGCGGGCAGGTGCCATTGTTTCATCAGAGCCACTAGGATAGGGAGTGAAGTCCCCAAGCATCCGACTATAAAGTTCACAGAGTGAATGAGAAGGAACGTAGCGCTGTGAAAAGTGAGACTTCATGCAACAAAAACTGTGTTGGGGCATGGTGCACGCATGGTGAACCACAGTGCACAAACTTGGTTTACTAGCCTTTTTCAGGCTCAATGGGAAAAAAAGTGTTTGTGTGCAATCAGAGTGCTCCACATGCACAAAGCATTAGTTTTTTGCAATGCACTGCAGAACAATGTTTCTCGTCACTTTGGCTGTAGTGCCTCATTACGACGCAGTGAGGAGGGCACTAAGAATGGGAATAGGCCAGAGTTGTTGCAAGATGTTGCTCACTTTGTCCCTTGCTGTCGCACATGCAAAATAATTTTAAGCAATACTATCACCACTAACATTGATATATTGACCTGCAATCATTCAGAGTTGTCTATGATGTTGCTGTAATCCAAAGAGAAAAATGAATCAAAATGTGAGCAGGTTTTTTTGCGTGCTCGCTATCCATTCTACTTTGCTCTAAAATTGTTCCAAGTTTCAAGGCTCCTAGGTAGGTAATTTGTACTTGGTGCACACAGCCTGCAATAGACCAGGAACCATGGTGGAAAACGGAATTGCAGGGATCGCATCTCTGATTTATATATTGGAATGGCCGCAACTGTACATATCTCTTTGTGCTTTTGTGTACATGGGATATTTTTGCTCATCCAGGAGGGAACAAGCATCACTGAAAAGCTTGCCGAGTTGCCATCAACGCCTACAATCATTGCACTGGGTGAGTTCCCTTGTCGATATCATTATGTGTTGATTGTTGTGCGAGGAGGTCAAGTAAATTGATGACATTTTACAACATGAGTGTGAGCCTAACTCCAGCTACAAGGTGCAGTAGATACTTATACACTTAAATAACAGATGTTGTCGGAGGAGAAGAGTGGAAGATGAGGGCAGACCTGCAACTGGGTTTTATTCAGTACACTCATGCAGGGAACCTGCGTTCATTCTGATAGTCTGAGTGAAGTATCACAGACACAATCATTGCTTTTGTTCATTAGGAAAAAAGCCTAGGCAAGCTCAAGTGCCATTGGGTCACAACTGCATCTCAATTCTTGTCTTTGCCAGTAAAGTCTGCCATGGTTTACTAAAAGTAAACAATTCGTATGCATTTAAGTTGGGCAGGTGAGAACCTTGTCTGGTCTTTATCAAGGGCTGGTGTTCCCTACATCATTCATTTATACATTGACCTGTATGACCAATGTTAACATTCCTCCATGTCTGAGTGACTTCGTTATCCTACTTGACGAGCGCACGTCGAACTCAGTGGGGTGGCACTTAGTGCAATCTTGCACACCTCATAGAGGCAATGCGGGGTCTTAGCATTTACCTTGAACGGCACAGAAGAGTAACCTTCACCCACAAACTAGCTCACCAGACAAAATGCTGTGCTTTAATATTAACCCAACTTTAACATCAGATCATACATTCTGAACATATTTACCACGAGCATGTGAAGACTTATTTTATGATTGTGCGTATTCGAAGACTGAAAAAGGCCATTGCACATTTTTTCAAAGGAAGCCTTGGAAAAATTTTGGGAGCGTACAAACCACTAGTAGGGTGTGTAAAATTGCACTAAGTGCCACACCTTTTAGTTTGTTAGTTGCTTATCAAACCAGGAGGAATGTTTACATCAATCAAACAGGCCAATATATATATGAACGGCGCAGGGAACACAAGTTGTTGATTCCTGACAAGGGTCTTATCTGCCTCTGACTTCAGTGAAAGTCCATTGATTACTTGTCAGAAACTATGACAGCCATTACTGGCAAGAATGAAATTCGGAGATGCAGCCTTGACCAATTGGCTCCTAAGCTTGCTGAGGTCTTCTTTTTTTTTTTCAGGAGGAAAATGATTGGGCCAGCGTATTTGGCTCAGATTGTACAAGAATTAATGCAAGTCTATGATGCATAGATGAGGAATTTGCAGACTGTAGCGTGTAACCATACGTGTTCTAAATGAAGCCCATTGACGAGTCTGTACCCATCCTTGTGCTCTTCTCATATGTTTCATTTGAACCACACCTTGATAACCTTAAAGGGCTCCAACACGAAAAAGGGCAGCAGGTGCGAAGGTGGCCAGAAGTCTCGCACAAGTGTGCACACAAAGATAATGAAGTTGGCCCAGAAGCTGCGTTTCAATCAGTGAAAGTGTGAGCATGAATCATACACATTTTCTGATGATATCCGGTTATTAGAGCTGAATATTATCTTGATTGTGGCTTTGCATTTTCAATTTAATTTGTTTGTAAGTATTATGAGCCTGGCGTTTTCTTTTTTTTTGTCCTTCGGAGTGTAGTCAAAATATACTGCTATTATTTCACAAGAGCCAGCACATGAAAATGCACTCTCAATTGAGATTTCTATATACTGTGAATTGTGCCAAGGACATATAGTATGTTGTGAAAAGAGAAAAATGGAAGGTTTGGCCTTAATTTTATCCTAGTTATCAATCTCACTGATGCTTCGTTAAAGAACCCCAGGTGGTCGAAATTTCCGGAGCCCTCCACTACAGCGTTTCTCATAACCATATGTGGTTTTAGGACATTAAACCCCATATATCTATCTAATCTCACTGATGCTTATGTTAAACAGGGTTTGGAAATTCATTCATCTAAACCAAGGGCATACACAGAACTTTTTAGGGGGAGGGGGCCCTTTTTGATCTGAACCAGAGGTCTGGGCAGGCAAATGGTAATTTTGCGCTAAGTATTTCATGGAGAAAAAAGTTTGGGGGGAAGGAGGGGAGAGGCACGGGCCCGGTGTGCCACCGCCTGGCTACGAATAAGTGTAGTGTATATTCACATGATGTTTCTTAGTTCAGGTCAAGCTCTTTCAGTTTTTTTACAGGATCCTCAACCCCCCCCCCCCTCCCACCTCAGCATAGTGAAAAAAAACATTCTGTGATCAATAAACAGTGCTTAAAAAATTTCACTAAAGCTGCTGCTTGGGCGAGTTGGTTCATGATTAAAATATGTGCCGTCTTTTTTTGCGCTGGTAAATCTATATTAAGAAAGTTCAGCCATAATTTGTAGCTATATGTGGCACATAGAGCTTAACAGCAGAATGCAAAGTTGAAAATCAGTATAGGTATTCACCCGTGCATTCTGCTATACAATAGCAACAAATATTTCTGAAAATGTAACTGCTCATTCTGAGCATGATCAGAGCCAGTGGGAAACTTCTCAGGAGCGCCGGGCAGGCCCTATACATCCTGTGCATTTTTGCTGATTTTAGGTAGTTTTCTCAGTGACTAAAAGGGATATTCATATAATCCATACATCATTTTCTTCCAAACTTTTTGCTCTTTTAACTTCATAATATAGAATTTTTGTGAATTTTTTACCACTAGAGCTTGACTTTTGAGTTAATTGGCATCTATGAAAATTTGTAACACAATAACGGTAAAGTGCATAGCTTCTATTTTGCTTCAGTAGCTGTATACAAAAAAAATAATCAACTGGTTATCTTAAAATACATGGGAAATAATGGTAGCTAAGTAATAAAAAACTGTTTTGAGATATGGAATAAAGTTCAAAAACAGGTGAAAAGTGATCGCACTGTCAGAAACACTGTTCAATTATTTTGTTTAGTAGTTACAAGCTTGGTAATCACTGCCAAAGTCAATTTTTCGCCGTGGAGCCTCTCGCAATGCTTGTCTTGTTTTTTTTTTTTGTGAGATGTCATTCAGCTCTATCTGCAACGTATCGTCAAGTGTGGTCAACGATTTCCAGCAAATTCATTGTAGTTTGGCCAAGCTTCAATCCTATCTCAGAATAGAGGCTCGTGTGATACTACCATTATTAAATGCAAAAAAAATATTCAATGTCGCCATTTATTTATTTATTTATTTATTTATTTATTTCACAATACTGCAGGCCACCATGGCCCAGGCAGGAGTGGGTTTACAAAATCAAGGAGAACAGTACAGAAATAATCGATTAACAATACTAACACCACATGTCATGAAAGTAATTTTTAAACAAAAAAAGAAAAAAAAAAAAACAGCACCAATACAATACAACACTCTCACAATAAGTCTCAGCGATTCAATGTTCAACATGACAGATGCCGTTCAAGGGCTTCATCAAAATTGTCTGCCTCGCAAATAAACTCGGGCAGACCATTCCAATCCGAAACACTGCGGGGAAAAAAACTCTGCTTGAATGCCTCTGTTTTGGCAAAAATGTGTTGAAGGGTGTGTTTGTGAGTGTTGCGCGTAGTTCTGGCTGTAGTGGCTGTCAAATATGAGGGTGCAGACATACTAAGCTTACCGTTTAAAATATTACGCAAGAACTTAAGTCGACTGATTTTTCGGCGGACAGCTAGCGGGGGGATATTGTGAGCTTTCATGAGTTGAGTTGGGGAATCTAGCCTTTTGTATTTATTAAATATAAATCTGATGGCTTTCTTTTGTAGCGCTTCTAAGCTGTGTATATCCTTTTTTGTGTACGGGTCCCATACCACGGATGCATACTCCAATTTAGGTCTGATAATAGCATTATACGCTTGGAGTTTAACATTCACAGTAGCCTTTGTGAGCTTCCTTTTTAAAAAACACAGTTTCCGAAAAGCAGAAGTGCAAATTGACGAAATGTGTGCCCGCCACGTCATGTCACTTGAAATGGTGATCCCCAAATACTTATATTGCGTTACTGATTGAACGGGAGAACCATGAATACTGTAGGTAAATACACTTGGGTTTGTTTTTCGCGTTATATTCATGAGCACTGTTTTATCAACATTTAATTCCATGTCCCACGTTGTGCACCAATATTCGATGTCGCGAAGAGTTTGCTGTAAAAGGTTATGGTCTTCAGAGCAGGTTATTTCTTTAAATACAACACAGTCATCTGCGAAAAGTTTGATAGACACTGATTCAGGAATTTTTTGCACTATGTCATTTACATATATAAGAAATAATAGTGGCCCCAATACACTTCCCTGCGGCACACCAGAAGTAACATTGAGCATCCTAGATACACTGGATTTAACTTCAACGAACTGCTTTCTGTCGGTTAAATAAGATTCAACCCATTTAATAAGATAAAGCGGCAATCCTATATTATGTAATTTCAGAAGTAATTTACTATGCGGAACCTTATCAAACGCCTTAGAGAAATCAAGTAGTAGTATATCAGTCTGCCCCGATCGATCCAATACTGCGATAAGTTCGTGGATAGTTGTTACTAATTGCGTTGTCGTGGACAATCCCTTCCGGAATCCATGTTGGCAGGGAGACAAGACGTTATTTTCTGTTAAAAAGCATTGAATATTGTGCGCCACTATGTGCTCCAGTAGCTTGCAACTCACTGAAGTTAAAGAGATTGGCCTGTAATTAGAAACTATTGATTTATCTCCTTTCTTATGGATGGGCATAACACGAGCAATCTTCCAGTCATGCGGAACTTCACAACTAGGACTCTCACCCTAAACAAAGAAAGGAAAGATTCTGTGACTCAATTCCCATTAACTCAACACTTACACTGAGTCGTTCTCACACATTGTTATTCAGTTGCATCAGAAATATTAGTCCATGTCCATTAGAGCATACCCGTTGTCCCCATGTATATACGTGATTCACCTCGAAAGATGCTGAAAAGGCTGGGAGGTTTAACAATAAAGAGCTTGCTGGTTCAGCACCTCAGTACGTCACAGGGATTTATTCACATTAACAAGAAAACTGTACGGGCTTCAACGAAATTTACACTTCCTCAGAACCTTCTTTACCCCCAGCATCTAAGGTTATCGACAAGCACGGCAAATGCAAGGTGTAATGATGCTAGGAGCTGAAAGTGTTCCAACCTATGTATTCTGAAGGCGGATTGTGAATACAAAGGTGCACAGTGTCTTCGGACTGCTTTAGAAGTTACCCGACAATCTTCTATACACAGCTGACTCTAGACAAGCATTTTGACTTTTGTACGTCAGAAAATTAGGCCGTAAGCATAGAGCGAATGCAAGGGGCTTGCACTAGAGTGTGTTTTCACTGGCTACTTCCTTTTGGAAAAACTGGTTTTGAGCCACCAAAAATGCTGTTTATGAAAAGCACGAATGTGGATGCACAAAGGGACACCCCTCCCCAAATTGCAAAGAAAACAAAGCGATTTTTTTTTTCACATTTTGCTCTACCACGTGCCCCTACTTTTTGTATCAAGGGCCATATACATACACAGAGAAGGCATTATAAAGTGTGTGTAAGTTGCTTCTTGCATTCATTTGATCACTTGTTTTTCACATTCTTTTCAGGCATAAACATGCTGAAGTGATGAAGAATGGTGATGTAGCAAGCTACAGCACATGTATTATATGTAAATAAATTCATCTGTGTTTTGTTAATGTTGCATTATTATTTATATGGTATGCAGCAGCAGGGGTGGTTTACACACACACAGTACATAAAGACTGCATTAGTGTAGGTTGAAACAGTACATAAAATTGGACATAAAACTCAATCATGAGAATCTACAGGCAGCCACATAAACATTCCATTCCATCCCGTAAAACATCGGCTTTTCGACAGTACTGGTCAACAAAAGCTTGTGTTAGTTTTTCACAAATTAAGTTACTACCAAAACTAAGTTTATTTTATGCTCAGTGAAACAACTCTTTCCTTCAAGGCAAAGAAACTACACAAAACCTTAGTCAAGCACAGAAAAGCCATTAAACGAAACCAGGTGTTTTACTGAAGCTTCTGTTTTCATTAATAATAACGGAATAATTTACAGCCAGACTGCTCTACAGCGATCTCCGTTTATTCCTCCTCTAAATACAGCAAATTCTGTATTCCTACAAACAGAGTCATGATGTGTTTGAGATAACAGATTTGCTGTGTTTGGGATAACAGATTTGCTGTGTTTGGAATAACAGATCTGCTGTGTTTGGAATAACAGATTTGCTGTGTTTGGGTTAACAGATTTGCTGTGTTTGGGTTGACAGATTTGCTGTGTTTGGGTTGACAGATTTGCTGTGTTTGGGTTAACAGATTTGCTGTGTTTGAAATAACAGATCTGCTGTGTTCAGGAATACAGATATGATGTGAAAGAGAATACGGAAAAATGTATAACAGAGACTTCGTGATACGGAGCCTGCTGTTACTCATTTACAGAATGCCTCCGGCAACGATTTACCAGCAGCTTTTGCTGTGTACCGAGACATTTTTTTTTACAGTGTAGCCCAGCAAAAGCGACGGAAGTTGTAGCATGCGCCAGAGGCGAGGAGGAAATGGGAGCTTCTATTGAAAAAAGAGAGAAGCTCGTGACACCCCTGTCGCGGTTCTCCCTCTCCGTCCTCCGCGGCTTCCTGGGAGCGGCCATCGCGGTCCACCCGGCGTGGAGCTTGTCGCGTTTGTTGTTGCACACCAAAGCGTACAGCCTCACCCATTCGGGGCCCGACCCATTATTGTGAGGCTTCTCCGGCTGTCGCTGCCAGCGAAGGAGGGCGAGGGAACGATGAAGAACCCTGCGTTCGTACACGTTTGTGATTCGACAGTACTGTGCACTACCGGAGCAGCTCTAAAGAAGACTCCTATCAATTAGGCATGTGTTTCACTAAGTGGTTCAAGCGCAGTATCGGTGAGAGAGTTTTATAGCACGCTGCGTTCCCGTTTCAGGTGCACAGAAATACCTTTATTATCATTTACATGTTGTAATTTTTCAAAACTAGAGGCTTAGAGTAGGCTAACCGCCGTATTCACAAACGCTCCTTCACCCAAGAAGTCTCCTCGACTTGACAAACTCGATGGGAGCGCCATCTCTTGGCAGAACAACTCACTGCATATCGGCAATATTCTGCGGTGATTCTTGAGAAGCGCAGCGTCAATTTCAGTCGAGCAGCGGCACAGTGCTCTACTCAGTCAAGTGAAGGATGGAATTCGAGTCGAGGAGCGGGGGTTAGAGCTATTCCTCAAAATAATCCTCTCGAACTACAAAATATTGAGGAAACCGGTGATACAGTGTGAACACGTAATATTACGTGGTAACTGACCTATTTAGTTAAGCGCCAAGCTTGCACCACCTTACTGTCGAATGAAACTAGAGAAATTGATTGGCTATGCATTAAATTTGAACTTTTTTTCTGTTTGTGATGATCTCGAGGCATGATCACCTTTGCATTCTACTTCTAGGTTTTTCTCTGAAGCAGTGTTTCCGAACTTGGTATCTCGTCTTTACTGTAGTAATTAGCGATACGTAATTAGCTAAGTGACTAAGTAGCACAGTTGCATTTGGAGGGACGACACTACGCTGCAAGTACACATTACTATGAACACGTGAAGCCGGCCATACCTTCCGTGGTACTGCACGGTATAACCACTGCGCAGCTCGCCACAGGAGATGGACAGTAGGAGCAGGCGGGCACCAGCAGAATAGCATTTTTTTTGTGGTTGTTATGGAATCGCAAAAATGGTCAGCCCTTTCATATTTTCTAGAAATGCTTTTGTACTTCGTCAGTTGCGGAGCTATAGTCCATCCTCGCTGCAGTTATTGAAAAGCGGGGAAGTTGGCGCTGCGTGCGACACATGCGTGTCGGGGAGCGGAAGCGAAATTTTCGGTTCCCATGAGGACATTGCGTTTATCTGCGTACAGCCACGTAACTGATTTTGTCGCAAATTTTGTCTTTGTGTATTTTGATGACGTGGTAAACGTTTCCGTATGCACTACAGTCTTATTGCCTGTTCGTTTAAGCGTGCTAACATGTGTGAATAGAACTGCACAGAAAAAAAAAGTTATCAGCAATGTAATTAGGGGGGTGAGAACTTAGTCAAGCGTATAGTCGCTTTTATTCTCACCCTCTCCATCAACGGTGTATTGATTGAAAATAAAGTTATTAATATAGTATTATTATTATTATTATTATTATTATTATTATTATTATTATTATTATTATTATTATTATTATTATTATTATTATTATTATTAAGGTTTTCTAATGGCATCAAGATAATTCTACTTTTCTTTCTTGTGCTGTCCATAACTTTTGCACATCGTGACCTCGCTACTATCTGCCTCATATATAGGAAGAGCCTGAATACCTCTGTGCATCGACATCAAGTCGCTGAAAAAGAAGCTCAGTCAGTTACGTCACATGACTTCAAAACATGTTAAGGAAATCAGCCATCGCACAACGTGACCGCAACAATGAATCAGTAAAATGTTTCGTAATACAGTACAAGGTCATATTCGTTATGCGGCCTCTTCTCAACGACATCCACATATCTGCGGGGTCTCACGTATGGCAGTTGCCTTGACCTGACATTGGTGTCACGGTGCTTCTCTCACAAAGTTAAGTAGTTTTGCGATATTGAGACTCATGCGAGTGATCACATACCCACCTACGTGACGATCGATGGTATCGTAAAAAATTTCTCTTCCGGTGTTGCAATTGGCACTGACTGGTCGATGTTTGCATCGCGTGTTGAGAACGCTTGCCAAGAAGGCCTCGCCTGCAGCCTGGAAAATACCATAGTGGAAGCTATGCAAGCGTCCAAATGTAAATCACCATTTTCGTCTAAAGTTACACAGTTTGACATCGAACTGGAAAAATTACGAGCTATACGAAGGCGTGCAGAACAACGATACAGACGCACAAGATCAATTTACGATCTGAGGGAAGCAAGGCGGCTCCAGAAAAAGATTCAACGACGCATTTACAAACTGCAGAGCGAACGCTGGAAAGCATTCTGCGAATATCTAGACCCTCATAAACCGCTGTCATATATTTGGAGAACAGTTTGTGGTCTTCGCTCCTCTCCACAACAACGGCACCCTTTTAAAACTTTGGCACTCCATCAGGGAAAAACAGAACTCGAGGTGGCTGAAGAATTTTGCACGAGAGTTGCCGGGAATATTGTGAACGAGAGCATCGACGCCGTGATCGTTCCTGAGACGCGATTACCAGAAATGGACATTCCATTCACCATGGAAGAACTGGAAGGTGCGTTAGTCGCTTCTAAGCGCAAGTCATCGCCAGGTCCTGATGGTATTACTTATAGTGCGTTGGGACACCTTGGACAAAAAGCTAGAAAAGAACTTTTAACATGCTTCAACAACTCCTGGCTCAGCGGCAGTGTTCCCCGAGAATGGAAAATTAGTCGATTAATACCACTTTTGAAATCGGGAAAATCACCATTGGACTTGACAGCGTATCGCCCTATTGCCCTCGCAAGCTGCCTCGGAAAAGTGATGGAAAGGATGGTTCTATTTCGTCTCGAGTGGTACTTGGAACGATACACCAAATACCCTTCTTGCATGGCAGGCTTTCGTCGGGGCCGCTCCTCCATTGACTGTGTCCTTGATTTGTCAACATTTGTTCAACAAGAAAAAAGTCGCAAACGCATATCAGTGGCACTCTTTCTTGACGTGAAGGGTGCATATGATAATGTAGCTCACGATGCCATCCTCACTTCTCTCGCAGCAATGGGCATTGGTGGACGAATGTTTCAATGGATCAAAGATTATATAACTGGCAGAGGTTTCTTTGTACAAACATATGAGGGTACAACTGCCCAACATTACACCTACTGCGGAGTACTTCAGGGAGGTGTTTTAAGCCCCACATTGTTCAATGTGACCCTCATTGGTCTGGTGAAGGTTCTGCCAAAGTCGGTGTGCCTATCCATATACGCCGATGATATTTGCCTCTGGAGTGCTGCAGTTACTCGACCTCAGGTGCGTGCACGAATACAGCGGGCAGCAACCCTCACAACAGCCTACCTTCAGAAACAAGGCCTAAATATATCAACTGTGAAGTGCGCGTTGATGGCGTTTACACGCAAACCAATGACGCCATACCCTGTTTACATCAATGGGCAGAGTGTCAAATATGCACGGACGCATCGTTTCCTGGGCATAATAATCAACAGAAGTCTTTCGTGGAGCCCACATTGTGCGTACTTGAAGAAGAGACTGCTATCTATTGTGCATATCATGAAATTCTTGTGCGGTAAAGCATGGGGAACTTCTGTGGCCTCCATGCTACAGCTGTACAGGGCCCTATTTCTGGGTCTATTGCGCTACAGCTTGCCGGTACTGACTAACACTTGCAAATCGAATACTCATTCATTGGAGAGTTTGCAGGGTCAGGCACTGCGTATCTGCCTAGGACTGCCCCGATGCGCTTCTACTTATGCCACAATCATGCTTGCCAAAGACCATCCGGTCAGGACATATATAGCTGTGGATTGCCTCAGAGCGCACATTCGACATGCTAGCCGTGTCCCCGACCACCACTTGGCCCTTCTACTTTCCGGAAGACCACGTGCTACGTTTTCAGACGTCATAGCCAAGCACCTAAACAGCATTCCATCAGGATATACGCCAGCTGCGAGAACGGCATGCCCTTTGTGGTGCCTCGACCAGCCGCAAGTACGTCTAGAAATTCCGGGAATCAAAAAGAAAAGCAGTCACTCCAGAGTAGCATTGAAGCAAGCAACACTGCTATTATTACATAAGTTGTACTTAGACCAAACGCAGATATACACTGATGGGTCCGTCTCATCCAGCAGCTCATCAAGTGCCGCTGTAATTCCGGCTGCAGAAATGACAATCAAGTTTAAGTTGTCGCATATGACTACATCTACGGCATCAGAGCTTGCTGCTATAAGGGCTGCTTTACAATATCTCGTTCAAGAACGTCCAGGAAAATGGGTCATATTCTGTGATTCGAAGGCAGCGCTTCAGAGTTTGCAGTCTGCCATGCGTAGGAGGAGCCATGACCAACTGGTACAAGAAATAAGACATTGCCATCATGAAGCTCTAGCACGAGGGCATGATATTATATATCAATGGCTGCCTGGACATATCGGTATTACCGGAAATGAACTAGCCGATGATGCAGCCCGCTCAGCCCATGAAGAAACCCGTGTAGTCCCGATTCCTCTATCAAGGAATGATGCAGCAAGACAACTTTACCTGCTGGCTCGAGATCTCACACGCACGTTCTGGTCGTCTACCAGCTTCCAAAGGTGTCAATTTTATGAACTGGATCCTTCGCTAAAGCTAAAGCTACCATCACAACTTTCCCGCTCCGATGCGACACTGTTATGCCGCCTTAGGTTGGGTGTTGCATTCACAAAGGTGTACTCCTTTCGCATTGGTATGGCAGACACTCCTACATGCGACTACTGCGGAGATGAAGAAACCATCGAACACGTCCTCTGCAGCTGCGCTTGCTAGGACACACAGCGATGCCAGCTACGGATGGTTTTGAATCGACTTGACCCCGGACCATTTTGTGTGCAGAAGATACTAGGACCTTGGGCATCTGCCTCAGTTGCGCAGAAAGCAACTAAAGCACTGCTTCTTTACCTTAAGTCAACAAACCTGAGCGACCGCCTGTGAACTGTGTGTGCTCACCGAGTGTGCTCGTGATTGTGTGTACCTTCTCATCTTTGTGCAACCTCTTTTCTCCCCTTTATCCCTTCCCCAGTGTAGGGTAGCAAACCGGATGTGCGTCTGGTTAACCTCCCTGCCTTTCCTTGTATCTTTATCTCTCTTCTCAACGACATAACAAGTCAGCGTCAGATAATGACCGCAACTAATATGTGGAGTGATGACTACACCACCAGTAGCAGGAATGTCTATTCAGGCAGATCGAAAGCTGTTCAAGTACGTCGATATTTAAGTTCCCTGCCTCTGAATCACGAATCTCTAAATAATGTCAGCCTGATCAACATCCCATCCCCATAATATAGAAGGTTAAAGAACAATGAAGCACAAATTCTCCCTCCCTCCATTTATATATATATATATATATATATATATATATATATATATATATATATATATATATATATATATATATATATATATATGTCTGTGTGTGTGTGTGTGTGTGTGTGTGTGTAAAGAGAGAGAGAAAGAGAGTCCCTCTCAAGACATCCAAGTGTGCATAAATTGCCAGGAAACACGCCTCAAAAACACGCACCACAAAGGCAGCGGCGGCATTTCATCATTTGGACACTCCCACATGACTCCAGAGCAACTATTCAAAGAAGGAAAGCGAAAACATGGCAACAGTGATGAGCGCGCACGCTTTTAATGACCACATATTCACGGCATTACATGCGTCAACATCACAGAGAAAACCCCGATGCTGATCTTTGGACGTATAAACAGCCATAGTTCACCGCGTTCAACGTTCGAACACGAGGCGAGCCTTCTCGATTTCGTATTCTCGCGACTCTGTTATGCCCCAAAATAAAAAAAATGGCAGCATTTCCACGGTGTGAATGATGGAAAGTGGGGCGAAGCATTCGTCCGTCCATTCGTTCTTGCTTCCGTCCATCCATGTGTCCGTCTGTGTGACCGTTCATTCGCCCATCCGCCTGTCCGTGCGTGTGTCTGTTCGTGCGTCCGTCCCTGCGTTCGTCCATGCAGCCGCCCCTGGTTCCGTTCATGCGTCCATCCATGCATCTGTCTGTGTGTCCGTTTGTCCATCTAGTCAACACTCAAAGTATCACCATCTCGCATCTTTTCATCCTATATTCCCCATATAGAAGCACCGCCATCCAGCGGACATTCCAAGGACTAAACGAGAGGTGGCACACGCACACTTTCTTACGGCTTGCGCTTCGGGTCTACTTCCCACCTTTAACCACCTCGAGTTCATGGTATATACTAGTTCACTGTATTAATGGCACTGCGGCCCAACGCTCGCTAAACCTTTCTAAAACCAAGGAGGTTACGCCCAGCGAGTATAATGTAGCAACCTTTTCCTGTCAGATAGTGCTCAATGTACAGTATGGGCCACTGTTGAAGGAAACACTGGAGTGCACACCATCGAAATTCCTGGCCCTCTATGATCAAGTGGATGAAGAAACAATCTTGAGACGTGTCAATAGCATTTTAAAAGGAGACGGAACTTTTAACCACCAGTAACTTTATGCATACCTAAGCCGCTATGATTCCGTAAGATAGCGAAATCCAAACATGCTGCCCACGCAGGTGTTCCCTTTAACAGTGGACCCGTCTGTACATTCCAATGGCAGCTAATGGGAAATGAGAGACAAAGGAATTCGGCTTCTACTTTCTTACGGCTTGCGCTTCCTATCAACTTCCCACCTTCAACCACCTCGAGTTCATTCATGGTTATATACTAGTTCATTGTAATCGTGGCACTGCGGCTCAACGCTCGCTAAACCTTTCTAAAAGTAAGGAGGTTACACCCAGCGAGTATAACGTAGCAACCCTTTCTTGTCAGATAGTGCTCAATGTACATGCCAATGGCTGCTAATAGGGATCGCATCGTGCGCGTTAACTAAAAGCCGAATGCTCCTGTCTCTCATTCTCCATTAGCGGCCATTGTCATGTACATTGAGCACTATTTTTTATTGTTCAATAACGCACAGAAGAAATCTCTCACCGGCACAACTTTGGAGGTCGAAATGTTATACTTGTCACATACTACAACAGCTACGAGGGACGAACAGGTGCCGTTATAAAGAGCTTCGCCCCTGAAAGGGGGAGGGGGGGCTCGCACGGCACATACGAAGACGGCATCGTGGAGAAAGAGAATTACGAGCCACGGCTCCGAGTAGCGAGCGATACGGGCGGCCACGAGCAATCGTGCGTATATATATATCTGGGACTCGTCAGTGGCGGCGGCGCGTCGCTGACGCGACTTCGTCTTCCGAGAGGCAAGGAGACACACTATTATTCCAGCCTCCGCATCAACCGCCAGACCAGAGCTCGGCGCCAATGAAATCACCGACGTCGTCTCTGGGGATAAGACAGTCCCGGGGAGGAAGATATTCTAAAGGACATACGAGAAACCGTGGACGAAAAAAGAGCATATAGGACGGAGGAACTAAGACCTCGTGAAGGGAGGACGAAGTGCAACCTCTGTCGTCGGGTGTCCATTGCACAGCAACAGCCACCACAACAACTGTTACGGACAATTACGGGCAAACGGCTTTACTTACTGAAGACTGGGGTGACCCGTCGCGCTGCAGTCCAACCTTCAAAGCTCTTCTTTTTACATAAAAACCATCGTGAGAGCGGAACTAAACACGTCATACAGAAAGAGACAGACGAGGACAGGTGTGTGTCGTGTTTACTTCCGCTCTCACGATGGTTTAGCCACAACTCGCTCAACAATGAACACTTTGAAGCTCTCCTTTTTAGTTAAATATGTTTCAAGAGATGTTGGCGTTTGTACATTCTTCGTTCTTCTCGACACTCAACCACGTGTAGTGGGTATATTAAATGTGCCACAGAGTTTTATTCTGCCAGTAATTACTATAGAGAGTGCTTTCTGCAACTGCCCCACTATAGCTCCAGAGTTATACCCCTCAAGTGACAAGTGGCAACTTGAGGGCACTTTGGAAGAGTACACTTCGCTGCGAGTGTAATTCGCGTGGTGTCACACGAGAAAGTAGAGGGTCACTTCCTGCAAAGTACACTTGCCGGCAATACCCCAACCTCACTACGCTGCGACGAAGTGTGGAGCCTCGGTACCAGTGGGTTGCACAGAAATACGCGGTTACTTAAAGCGGCGCTCATACTGTATTTTTAACCATTGCGTCTTCTATAAGAAATACTGCTGTGCATTAAAACAAGTCATACTATAAAGAAAGAAACCTCGCTACTCTCATCCTCGTACAGATTGTGGCCACGTCCGCTAGAGGGATGCGGCAGCACATGCTAGCGTCCGTCTCTTTGTATACTTCCAGGCACACCTGCACATGTGTAGGGGAGTCGTTCTCTAATCATTCTCGATAGCGTGTGCCACTGGCGCTACTTTCACAAAGACAACGTGGTCCGACGATAAGACACGGGCGCAAAATAACAAAGACATGCTGAGCTACGAATCCGCCAATTGGCACTGTCATCATTTCCAAAATACACTTCGCATGCTCGTTAAGCGGCGAACAACAAAAATGGCACTTTGTAAGCGTAAGTACACTCGCTCAAAGTACACTCAAGTTGCTACGTGTGACAGAGGTATTACATCGAGTAGAGAGAGAAAGAATAAGGAAATACAGGATGGTTAACCAAAGGAAGTTTCCGGTTTGCTCCACTGCGGAACGGGCTGTAAAGGAGTCTGTGATTGTACTACGATGTCGTGACTATAGCACATTCGAAGTACGACACACCAGCATTGCTATGAACAATCACATCGAATGAACTGGTATACAGTTTATAAGTGAAGGCACATACTACGCTGTACAACTTGTGACAAGAGGAGTCTAATATAAGCACTTTTATTCTGTGACATTCATTTTACTTTCATTATTTTAGAGTAGCCAACTGAAGATGTGCTCAGGTTAATCATTCTTCTCCTTTCCTGAACATTATACTGACATGTATCCCGCTTGCACACACACATATTCGACTTTTTCAAATAATCTATGCTTACGTAATGAGCTACGAGCATTGGCTTTTGCAAGGCTGAAAGTATACTACAGGAACACGAAAGCACAGATGATCGAACGCCATGGTATACCGTACGCAAAGTCCAAATAAGTAAGTGGACCAGCGAGTCGGGAATACATTGTTCGAGCTTGTAATACCGCTTCCCCATTTCCAGACCCGGAGGTCTCACGCCTGTCCCTTTATCGCAAATCCAGGTAACCTATTACCCCTCACACCGCCTTCCCTATATAAGGTTTCCAAATGCAAGTGCCAACGTACGTACAATGAGCGAAAGGAAACCGGAAGTGGCTCCCTTCCAGAGAAAGTGTCGTAACCTTACGTAACCACCTTGCTTCCTTCCTCCTTACCGACTCAACCCATAACACGCCCATTCACAAATTGAGTGCCAGGCTTTCCGCGTCGTTTGACTTGCACGTCACGAGCAGTGTGTCGTGAGAGGACTTTTCTCTCATGAAACTGCGGAAGTCGGTTTACAAACGCGGTCGACGATAGAATCAAAGGTAGGTAACTGAAGCGAGAAAAAAAAAAGAAAAAAGAAGAGAAACAGATGGGAGCGTGCTGAGGTCGAAATATCGGAAGGCACTCCTGGCAGTACGCTGAGATACGGGCTAATAATACGGGACAGGTCACACATCAGACATAAAAAAGAAGAAGAGAAGGGAAAGGTTACGCGAAGGTTACGCAAGGAGAATCAGGAAACGAGAGCGCTTCAATGAAGCCCCCCAGGGCGCAGCCATTGCCTCCACGCGGTTCCATTCTGCTTTATTTTCGTTCTTCAAATCCGAGCAACAACGCGCTTTAGCCCACGAATGCCGAAGCGTACGCGCACAGCACCCCTCTATCCCTCTCCCGATTCTCCATTCAACCGACGCGCCTGGGCAAGGTCAGCTTTACGAGAGCGGTAGAAGGAAAAGGTGTGAGGGGGGAGCGTAGTCCGTGCTCGATAGCGTATATATAAAGGAAATACGGCACTGAGAAGACTCACGGATCACCCACCTGGCCCTGAGAGGGAGAAAAAGCGAGGGTACCAGTCGAATGGGATCGCACAGAGGAAAGGGAGAGACAGCAGAAGGGGGTCGCCTATTTTCACGGTCGATTAGAGCTGTGCAGTGACGGGGAGAAAAAGGGGGAGACGAAAAATAGAGCCCCCCTTCTCTCTCCCTTTCCTTTATTATTATGACCGGCTCAACCCGCATTGCACGCAATTTCACGACTGCGTCGTGGCCTCCGCATGTGTTGCACTGAGCTCGAATAACTTAAAGCGTCGAGAAACGCGCGTCTAATAAACACGGCATGCGGCATCAGCAAGCACAAACGGCAATGAAGGAGGTGGGAGGGAGCCTCCATTGAGTTTTTTCGGTTTGATACCATCTAGTCAAGGCAATGGTGCTCACGCATGAAATAATGAGCTTTATTTACGCAACGTCATTACGAATGCAATGGACTTGTCATCACTAGCAGTTTTTGAGCTTCTGCAGGCTGACTTCGTCTCCGTAATTGTCTATTAAGGATGATTGTATTCAAAAGAAGTGGCTGAAGACAAATTATACATGGGTGCGAATGAATGAATTAGGAATACAGAACACAGTCACTCTGAACGCATCACGCTGAATGGCGCTGGATGGCGGTACGGTGATGTCCGCTGGGTGGCGGTACTTGTATAAGATGAATATGTGGTGAAAAGATGCGAGATGGTGGTACTTCGAGTGTTCACTAGATTGACGGATGCACGCAAGGACGCTTCGCCCTACTCAGCATCATTCACTCCGTGGAGATTGAGATGTAGACTTTATTAATTTCCGACATATTGCTGGGATGGGCTCCCACCTAGGGGCCAACGGAGAGACCATGTCTCCGGGCAGCTTATGCTGTGATTTTTTTTAGTAGTCTTGAGCAACATGATTGCAAATTTTTGCGTTCTACAACTCTTTTATACCACCTAATTTAGTGCAGCAGCAAAAGAGCAGCTAATAGATCCATGCCCTAGGAGAAGCAAATTTCGTTTTCTCAAGAAAAAAATTGCTTCTTTAAAATATTGACAAACACCAAGCAAAAACTTTCAAATAAACCTTGCCTTCAAATGAGGGTTGTGGAGGACCGCATAGAAGCTGTCATGAAGGGTGAATGCTTTTTTTTTTTTCAGTTGGTGTTAAACTGGATACACGCTGTATCGATCATTATTTAGGGACGGCATTGTGCTCTCCCGTAGTAGTGTACCAGGTACATAAAATCGTTAAACACATCTATACAAACTGGAGACAGTAGTCTTACGTATATATCAGCAGAGGGCTGATGCACGATTCCATTAATTTAAAGTTTCTCTTCTCCGCTGAGACAACAGCTGTAGGTTATATCTCAGTAGAGAACTGAGTACTCTAAATCGCCTTCCATCACTGGGAAACACGTGACGGCTCCAGGCGAACTGGCGTCGTGGGTTGGAGTCTTCTGAGTCCACGTTTTGACAAAAGCGCTCGAAGTGTGTCGTTGCGCGGCCCTTTAGGGAAACACAACAGGTGAACGCAGTAGCAGAAGACCCCATGTGACCGACGTCACAATGACGTAATGATAGGACGTCACCACCTGACATCGTCGCTTCATCTATGGTGGGCCGATCCTGAAGCTATAGTGCAGCCCCAAGTGAGGTGCAGAAAGCTTTAAAATGTTCGAGGGGGGCGGGGGGCGAGAAAGTGTGTTTGCTGGTGGTATTCAGGTCCATGGACGACTTAAAGGTCATTTAGTTGCATAGCCACCACTGCAACGCGTTACTTATTGCAAGAGGTCAGGTCCCTGACGGGATAGGCGAACGCATTACCGCCTGTTTAGCTTGCTTTGAATTCAAGCGTTACAGATAGTGTAGAATTTGCTGCGCACCATCTACGTTAGTTTTCAGCAGATTGTACAATATATGTTTTTTTTTCTCGAGGCACCATATAGCACACCAGCCCAGAAAGACGGGCCTCCCGAGGTCTACCAGGCCTTGGTTCAACGGGCCAGGTTGGTCGACGAGATCGTCATAGACAACCCGGACTAGGGTTCCTTTTCACATGTTTTGCTTGAATGCACTTATTAAAATGTTTTTTCTTTCTCTCTCTCTCTCGCTGTACTTGAAGGCAGCAGCTTTGATCAAGCGCCTGTAAAACCCCGCGCTGCGTATGAAATAAATAAGTGTCAATTAAAGGGCTTGTCTTTAAATGCAGCTTGTCTTTAAATCTATCTATCTATCTATCTATCTATCTATCTATCTATCTATCTATCTATCTATCTATCTATCTATCTATCTATCTATCTATCTATCTATCTATCTATCTATCTATCTATCTATCTATCTATCTAATCAATCACCTCGTGAAGCCCCGCCACGGTGGTCTAGTGGCTGAGGTACTCGGCTGCTGACCCGACGGTCGCGGGATCGAATCCCAGCTGCGGCGGCTGCATTTCCGAAGGAGGCGGAAATGTTGTAGGCTTGTGTGCTGAGATTTGGGTGCACTTTAACCCCAGCTGGTCGAAATTTACGGAGACCTCCACCACGGCATCCCTTATAATCATATGGTGGTTTTGGGACGTTAAACATCACATATCAATCAACTATCACCTATTTAACTTGAGGTAGAAGGGTAAGAGGATTTGACGAGTAGGACTGTCTGGTCAGGACACGAATAATGTGGAAATCCCGCTATGTACGACGTCAGACCATTTCGTCATATACCCATATACGGTTGTCCACAATATGCAGGTATGTGTCATAGGTGCTTGGCAAGTGATCTCCATACCGAGCAGTAGCCAGAACAGACGTTCGAAATTTAAAAGCGAGGTGTGTTTATAGAAAAACTGAATCAACCACGTTCACCCGACGAACGCAAACAATAAATGTTATGGTCTCAGCTGGAACCAAACTCAAGCATACAGCGTGTCAATCAAGTATTCTACCACAAAACCACCTTAGGTCCACGTACGGGTAGTAATCTGGCTACGAAAGGTAATAACGGCTCTGATGTAGGTTACCAAGTTGAAACTATGCCAGTGCTACGCTAACTGCACTGAAATTGAATTTACGGATATTACTTAGCCCTAAGCTGACCTGTTTCAAAACAATCAATGAACACTGAGAAGGGATGCAGTTGCGAGCACGCATTACGTACCCGAGTTTGTTGAACCCCGCCACAGTCGGTCAAGCCGCACCTTCGAGGCGGGGGGCGACTCGCACGTTCAGCGTCAAGACGAACAACATAAGCGTTACAGGAAAACCAACGTGAGCGCGTTGGAAAGAGATGTGCGAGAGTGTACTACGAGCGCAGATCGCGTCGTGTCCCAAATTGCGTGGCTGACCGGCGGCAGCGAACGCGTAAAAGCAACGGTCGCACCCTCGCCTTCGCGAGCCGAAATGAAGGTCAACACGAAGGCGACCAGTCGGTGGCGTGGCCGCAGGAGTGGTCAGTCCTCTCACCGAGCGCCTCTTGCGTAATCGCGGCTCAATCTTATTTCCGATCGCGAAACGCTGCGCGTGGTGGTGGTGGTGGTAGTGATTAGAATGAAGAGGAAAAAGGCACCTAATTTCTGTCTGCCTTCAGGCGACACGGCGCAGTGCCTTATAGGGGTGGGGTGAAGGAGGGATAAAAAGAATAGAAGGAAAGTAGAAGCAGAAGAAGACAGCCAACGAGAGGAAAAAGAAGGAGATAGGAAAGTGGGGATCCGGTCGAAGCAGTCCAAGGGCGGGGTGCCACAATGCGAGAGCTACACGGCGTCAGGAGACCGCGGAGGGCGAACCAGTCGGCGGGAGCTACGCTGAAGTCGGAGATCGCGAGGGCACAACCGTCCAGCTTGAAATCCTGCGAGCGAATCCCAAAACGCTGCGCGTCCAAACGGGAAGAACAGTCCTCGCTTCCCCCTCGTTTCGCGCGCCTAATTTGAGGGTGCGAAGTTAGAAGTGTGACATCGTGGTGCCTTCTGTGCTTGACGGTCTTCACGTGTGCGTACGCGGTGTTTTACGCGGTATCAGTGCGAACACATGCCTCGAACTTGCAAGTGGGCCTCTTAACCGTAGCTTGGCTTAAACCTTAAAGCACGTACTTCAGACCGTTTAACACAATCCAAGACAAGGAATTAAGGTGGTTAAGAAGACGTTAGGCGAGGGTTTGCACATTCCCGTTTCTCATACGAGAAGATAGCAAGGTGCTCAGTTGTTGATTTGCATATCAGGCTATAAGTTCTCGTTTCCGCGCTGTCATAACGTGCAGATGGAGACGTATATTATAGCAAAGTTTGAATGAGAGCGATGCTTTTTATATAAAAAAGGAGTCAAAAAGCCTCAGCTTCCAGCGCTTAGATGCAAGCAGCTCCGCGGAGTCGCCCCCTTAATTCTAGCAGTCTCTTTCATCCACGTTCGTTCAATGCATCAAAATTTTTTTCAGAATTGTTACAAGTTAACTCGCGCTAGAAACAGCTTGTCGGGGTTAAAGGACAGTGACTTGATAGGCGACTTTAATCAACACCACGAATCACAACAACTCTCGGTGAAGCGTCGTTATCTTCGAAAACGGGATAAAACAAGACTTAGCCCAAAGGTTGCGCATGAGGCCCACCACATACCAGAGTGTTCCTCTGCAATGTGTCCTTCCGGAAAGCATCAAACTGTGGTTACTTTCGAACATGCGATAGGCAGCGGCAGCTAGCTGGGGACATAAATCCTGTAGTTCGTCAGAAGCGAAACGCCATCCTCTTTTTCGTATGTCTAGAAGGCGAGTGATTATGTGATAATTTGTTTAATGAAAGTCCGTAGATCCCGCGCACCCCATGTAGATGATACCAATATCTTACTTGTTTGTACTATTCCCTTCAAACGTGTTGAGTAACCCGTGTACTTCAAGTATAGCAGACAGTGGGAATGCAGTAAAATTAGCGAAGTCATCTTCATGGACTGTTGGCGGTACTGATTCCAAACATTCGGCGTTCCCAACAGACAGTGAGCTGTCAATTGCTTCAGAAAGCCAGCCATCCGGATCTATCGCGTAGCGTTTAACAACAACAACAACAACAAAAAGAAACAAACTGCAATATTTCATATGGGCACTGCGTGCATTCGCAGAAGAGAAGTCTCTGCGTTCGCCTAACAGGCGCCTGTCAGAGAGACGCCAGAGATCAAGGGAGCTACAGGCTGCAGCTTCGCGTAACGCATTTCGTCTTCGCGCAACCATCGACTCGAGTTCTTACGGATGAGAAGAAACAGTGCAGATGAGAGACGGCAGCGTAGAGACGGCACGGCAGAGACAGACTTCGTTTTCGGCCTGTTGGGTGATTTACGCTCCTCTGATGCACTACTCGCCCCCAGACAGAGGCAGCAGCGTTTGCAACTTAAGCACGCAACTCACTCCGCCACCTCCTTATGTGCTTTATAAGAGAGAAAGAAAGAAAGAAAGAAAGAAAGAAAGAAACAAGAAAAGAAAGAAAGAAAGAAAGAAAGAAAGAAAGAAAGAAAGAAAGAAAGAAAGAAAGGAAGAAAGAAAGAAAGAAAGAAATATCGCAGAGGATGAGAAGAAACCAAGGACGTTTCGACTTTTTGCTAGGCACCCCAAACGTTCCTTCTCTGTCACATATATCAGGACATATACGTTGGCAAGCCCTCGAAGAACAATAGACGCGACCGCGGGAGCTCCAACTGGTTGCGGCGCTGCCTTGCTGGGTTCGAGGTCACAGGTTGGATTTCCGCAGTGCATGATGGGTGGAAGGAATGCAAGAACGCTGTAACTACAATCAACTTAGAGAACGGTATACACGGTTAAGGACACCAGGTGGTCAAAAGTATTCCAGTGTACTCCATTACGGAATAACTTGTAAGGAGATTGGAGGTTTGGCATTAAAAAAATGCAGAATACAATAGGCCCAGAAAAACCACCCTTTACATGGTGTAACTATAGATCTGAGTTCAATTTCGGTATAGGGCAGGAGAGGGCACTGCTACAGTTATACAAGTAACATTACGGGAATCCTGGTGTGGGATGAATAGTGCTAATCTCATCTCCAATCTTAATCCCATATCTGGCCCAATATTTCAAAGTAGAGGCTGTAAAGCGAATACTTCGAAAACAAGATGAAGGAGCTGTCCCGAAACGGTGTCACGATAATTTAAATTTAGTCAAGCCGGCTTCTGTGGCAAGAAAAAGAGTTCATCATGCTAAAAATCGATTAAAAAATTCATGAGAAATTCAGCAACATACTACGGAGTAAGTTGACGTGATGTCTACGAAATTTCAAACATTTTGCGCGCATACGAAGGAGCCCATTTATGCACGAAGCATTCAGTTAACAATCGCTTTGTAAAGGCAAATTTATGAGACACTGGCGTCACCAGGAAAGGAAGAGGGTATTGTCAAACTTCCTGAGATTTCGCAACTTTGCACACATCCCCACGCAGAAACATGCATAAAGTGCAGTTGAATCCCTGCCGCTTTGCTCTGTGACGCTGTGTGCGTAAGGGACGCACATCTCTCTCATTTTATTCCACTAATGCCCCCAATCCGTTTCCTTAGTGCAGGGTAGCACAACGGTCATGGCAAACCGTTAAACGTCTTTGACTTTCCTCGCTGTTGTTTTGCTTGCTTTCTCTCTTCCCCTTTATTCCTCAACACCATCTACAAAATTTCTGGTTACGCTACTGCTGTGCAAGAAATGTTAACGGTAAACGTGTTGTTCAAAAAAAAGTTCCGGTATTTGCAGATAAATCACCGTAAACAAGGAGATTTGCCTATCCTTCTTGCCTTCGACGCCTTAGAAGCAGCATCCAGCCCATAGCAACTTCACTGAGCTATTTATCGAAAGACCCATTCGCTAGGTTTGTCCCACGTTGATCAATAAGGCCCATCAACACGGCAGTAAAAACGCAGGCGTCTCAGACGCAGCCGTTTAGCTGCAAAGCAAACGACACAAACAAGTGAGTCGTCTAGCGGCTGCCTATTTCGCAAACAGCCGCAGTATTTAAGCATACAAGGCCGCTTTCCGAAAATAAGCCAGACACCCTCGCGGGACGTCAACCATTCGTGCGTCCGCGAGGGATACGAGTACGCGGGAATTAAGTTAAAGCAGGGCCATGCATGCTGCAGAGCTGGGCATACACGTTGACAAAGACCCGTCTGCACCCCAGCCATATCGGCTCATTGTTGACGAAAGCAATTTGTCACGCAACTCGCTATTCTCCCCCTTGTGCGTGTGTGTACTTGAGGGTAAATATTTACCACACAACTGCACCACTGTGTCGGGGATTCGACGGCTGTGTCGAAGCATGGCCCGTCATCGGGGACATTAACGGGACAACTGCAATGACCAGGCCACCGGGCAACCGTCGTTGTTTGAGCCACCAGTTTCGCTTGGTTTACAAAATAGTGACGGCCATCCTTCCTTGCTACAAGATGTTTGCGATTACAGCGTCTGGCTTCGACAATGAGCTTCGACCGAGACGCGGAGAAATCTCAGCTTTCTTTTGTGCCCCCCTCTTCACCTCTCTGTGTTTTTTATCCAGAGGCGGGAAGGCACTGGATTTAGTCGCATGAATATAAAGAAAGGAAATGGAAGCAAGATTATAGTTCTGAAGACGGTGTTGATTGAAGCCTGCAATGCATATTCAGCGGCAAAGTATTCAATTTTGTCTGTTTACCTTCACGATATCATGTGACGGGTCGTTGTTTACTGCGCGGCAGAGTTTGGTAAACGGTTTTCCCCCAACTTTTACACAGTCGAACTGTCTCTTTCCTGGGTTCCTGTTCTGCATCGTTAGAGCGTTAGGGAAAAAAAAAGAGAATATATTAAAAACTGTGGCTAAGTCCTCAAGGCCGTCGACGTGAGGAGATTGAAATATTATTATTATGACGGTGGTGATGACGGCGACGGAGGAGGAGGAGATAGAAGCTTCATCACTGGCACAAAAACATGCATAGAAACATTGGGCGTAAAGTATGACACTAGTACTCATACAGGTTGGTGCATCATGGGAAGCGAAGTGACACTGTGGAAGAAAAACTTAATGTAAAAGACGTTTGCTGGTAATGACGATAACGAAGACTTTACGTAGATTATATATGCGATGCCATACTCTGTGCGCAGCCAAATTTACCAGGTGGGAAAGCCGAACACAAGTGGCCCTATCGCGGCTGCTGTTCGAAAAAAAAAAAACAGAAATGCGGTTGCGATGCTGCGCACGTATTCTTCCCAACAAACAGCACTGGATCAATGCGTGAATGTTCTGCTTCATAGCTCGAAGTCTCTCTCGAGCGTCTCGATAGCCATTCCTCGCAAGCCAAGTGATCATCCTCCATTCTCCGCAGGCGGCCATGCAGCCGAAAACGTTCCCGCTCTCCGAAAATATACGCGTCCAAAAGGCATGAGCCGAAGAAATCACTCTGTGCTCCACACAATACAGCTCAACGTGAGTTGTGTATATGATGACCCACCTCAACTGCGCTACGGCCCTCCGAACGTGAAAAGATGCCGAGCATCCACTGCAACGCATCCACCAACGGTGCTCCTGTTTTCGAGCTATCCGAGCGCTATGTCCATACTTTGTTGGCCTCTTCCGTCTCGTCACGCGGCGACTTCGTCAGTCGTCCGTGGCGCAAGGGTGGAATGGGGGGAAGGCGTGAGTGTGAATTGTGAAAAGCGAAGTATGCGGCACGGGTCAACGAACTCGTTCAACCGCCTCTTCGTTGCGCACATCAGTAAATTTAGAGCGTGAAAATTTAGCCGCCCCGAACCGCCGGGTGCTCTCCGACACCGGCGGCATGCACGGGCCCACACCAGAGGTGTGCGCGGAATGCACGTCTTTAACAAGGCCCAATGAGTTCCTCTTCGCTCGAGCGCGCCGTGCAGCACGCCGCCAAACAAGGGGGACCCATTCAGGCTATACCGAAGCGGCGGCGGCTTCCTAGGCGGAGCACGGCCCGAGGAAGCGGTAAATATGAGACCACGTGTATAAGCGCCGAGTTGAATCTCGAGGAACGAACGGGGCGTGCAAGTCGGCAAGACTTCCTCGTTTGATAGAACAGTGAATGTTCACGTGTCGTGAACGCGCGCCATCTTATATGCCCGACTCGTAGCTTTCACGTGCTCGTGCATAGATGAACAAACAGGGGCCGCTTGTTAGCTAGGCTGGCTACCCGACAGAATGTTCCTCGATGGCGTTCGTGCACACCATATACTATAGACTACTCTGAAACAAGGGTTTTAGTGCCTTCATGTTGGGATATTAAGCTTGCCTTAATTAATATTTTTTGGTGTCCGTCTAGGTGGAAAGATGGCTTAGGTGCTCGGCTGCTGAACTAAAGGTCGTGGGTTCGATCCCGGCTGTCGCATTTCGATGGAGGCCTACTGTGTGATGTCAGAGCACGTTCGAGAACCCCAGATGGTCGAAATCTCCGGAGCCATCCGATACGGCGTCTCGTAATCGTCTCGTTGTTTCGGGACGTAAAACCCCATGATATTAATTAAGCTTGCCCTTTTGTATATTCAAGAACTAAACGAACAGCACTGTGGTGACGTACACGCATCAAAACAGTTAGGCTGGCGCACTCGACGCTTCACGACCTTATCAGTTCACGTCTAGATGTACAAAATCAAGACAAGGTCTTCAGCAAGACCATATATACAGAGTGAAAAACACAGGGTACCCTACAGCTTCACCTTCAGGAGTTGAACGCAATGACGATATCCTGTTCCTAATGCGTACATCAAATTCTTAGTGCAAGAAACCTTTTCCGAACGTGCTCTGCACCCACTACGTACGTGGCCTTAAGAAAATAGGCGCAGTAGCGTGTGCGCCTTTTGCAGTTGGCGACAGGCATTAAACCTCGAAGCCAGTATGATAATTGCATGTTCTGGTACCACGCATTATTACTGCAACATTTCATGTTGCATCGGGACGCATGCACACATGTAGGACGCGTGTGTTTGTAAAACATGAAGGCGACATTTACTGCATTTACAAGCCGATGAAATTCTTTTCGCTGAAGTCAGAAGCACATGCATGGCCGTGTGATAGAGCATCCGCTTGCCTCGAAAACGAGCCTGGTTCAGTCCCCGCGCTAACCCAGGATTTCATATAATTTATTTTATTTGCATCTTCCTCGACTTTTCAGTCACGCACAAGATGATAATTTTTCGCTTACAAAGAACGACACAGACGTCGACTCTGACGCCAACGCCGGAATTTCAGCGAAAGAATCTCTTTAAAGCTGTTGCGTTAATAAAAAAAAGAGAGCGAGCGAGCGAGAGAGAGAGAGAGAGAGAGATGGAAGTATAATGCATAGGCATGATTGGAGCTTAACCACATGTATTTTGATTGGCGTCATGTGAGCAATGGGTGCGGGAAAAAAAAAACAAAAGGGTAGCTGATGAGAAAAAAAAAGTTGACAGAAATGTTAGAACTAACAAGGCATACTAAAGGGCAGCAGCAGGAGGTGCTGCTAAAAGATTATCATTCCATTCCATTAAAGCTCAGGATCGTGAATAGTGCGAAAAAATGTACTTCCGCAGAAGCACTTTAAAAAGCAAAATCTGCATAGCCAAGAATAATATAAACGCACCGATAGCTTATAGTAATCAACTTTCTATAGTCAGAGAATATAAACAGTACTTCCTTTCATCGCACTCCCACTGAGAATGCAGCCCCTATCGATGGGTAATAATGGCGTGGCCTTGTATTCAGTAGAACGCCACAGGGCACGCATGCACGACAGGTTAACGTGCCGTCAAGAGAGACCTCATTAGGGAGAGACAATTAGCGACAGCATTGTGAAGAAAGCAATTTGAATGAGTAAGGATGGAATTCAAGATGGGGAAGGTATGTTCCAGATAGATGGTAGGAAGAAAAAACACAGAGCTAAATAAATGAGGATATCTAGTCGCTCTCATAAGAGCTGACCTTCTCATAAGTGTGCGTACGAGTAAGATAAATGCGGGATGGCCCAGAGGGACGCTGGCAGTGAATTGTTCGAACGGTACAACGGGCACGACCAAAGAAAATAATGAAGATCGCTGGCTCAAGACCGACAACAGGGAGGATAACAACGATCACCTATACTGTCTGTGAACGTCTGCCCCAGACTTCCGAAGTACCCGTATGGCGGGCCTATAGGGACACGCTGCTGATGTATTCTAATAACGTACAACCACCGGTTCCAGTGGGTTAAACCGACCAACAAACCTGCCACTCTGAAACGTGTCCATCATGACATGTTGACGACGGGTGTTCAAAAAATATATGATCATCTAGACAATGTGGAACATTCGGAGGCATTTTCAGCGCCAATGCGAACAAAACTCGCACACGCGCCTATCTTTCCCGCCTTTCTACAGAGAGCTGTTGTAATTACGACGTGACAGTCAGTGCAGGCCTTTGTCTCGAGCCGCTCAACGACGGCACCTCGTAACGAAAGAGTCGTTGGCATATGCATACTGGGGTGTTCTACGGCTGGGGCCGAACCGGTGCTCTTGCACGCTCGGCTGAGAAAGCCAGCACCTGCGTGTCTAGAACTGCCAGCGCATTCTCCGCGGGAGCTGCACGAGCGAGGGAAAGGGTGGTGCCGTGGAGCCGGCGAGTTGAGGCACGGTCCACGACACTCGGCCCTCACTTCGCAACCTAACGCCCTGTGGCCCTTCCGCGGAATATATATATGTATATACAGGACACGTAAGCCAGAACGTATGCATTGCGTGCCAAAGCTGAAACAGTGCGCTGGAGCAGAACAGGCAGGTTGAGCGTTGAATAATAAGAAAAACAACCAGTGAGTGTCTAATCTGTTTACATGTCCATCACAGAGTCACACACGCAGATGACGAGGCATCGCTCGTTGTCGATCTGTGCGCCCGCCTGTTTGCGCGGTGTTCTTTCGAGTGTTGAGACGACCTAGAGGGTATGTAAACGGGTGGCGATATTCAACTATTTCTTAGGGCTTCGCAACGAAGCGCTTCTAAATACATGCGGAAGTAAGGGCTGAATCAACCAAAGGTATCCGGGATGTAACATGCGTGTATGAAACAATACAATACTAAGATCGAATATACATGCGAATAACGCTTTTTTCCCGCACGTTTCTTTTACGGTAACGCAAGTTTTCGGGAGCTTGCGAACAAAATGAAGATATGAAAAAAAGACAAAAAAAGTAGCGTGCGTGCCTTACGGCATACAATTTCTGCATAAAGCCAAACTATATCTATGGTTCTGCAATAGGATCAGCAGGTAGCTTATGTAAATTTTTAACCCTGACTCTATAACGTACTGTTGCAAATGCAACCATATGGCACACGAATCGATCATGTCCTTGAAGACTATTTCTACTGATGATCGCATACTCTGGTAAAAGGTATACCCGACCTCCGCCCCTACTGAACGAGATCATATTGATCTTTAAAGTCATCGCGTGACAGAACTCGCGTGGAGACGGAGATCACTCCGTTCGTTCACCGCAGGTAATGTAATTAGCACAAGTGAAAAGCGGAGTGCACGTCAGGACATACACGTTACGAGAACATGGCGCTATTGTGTAATGTCTGCTTTTTACGCGCCAAAATGTGATTACGAAGCACACCCAAGCGAATGGCTCCGGAGATTTGACCAACTGGTGCTCTTGTACTTGCACTGACATTGCACGCTACGCGAATGTCTATCCTTTCGCCTTCACCGAAATACAACCGCTGCGGCTGGAATCGGACGCGCAACATTCCAGTCAGCAGCCGAGAGTCCCGACTACTCTTAACGTGGAAGCGGACATCATTTCAAGAGGCAGAAGACCGGGGCGCGTCCATGAATCAAGAATTCACTAACGCTAAAAATCTGAACGGGCTTAAAATAGTACTTCAAAATTTTCGATTACCTTATAGGAACGTGCAAGTTTGTCCCTGACATAACTGGCACGAATGCTCCAGCCGCCGCTGTTTTAGCCAGATAACGCCATGCGGAAGGCCTCAGTAGTCATCCTTATACCCACACCCCCCTCCTGCTTCGTACTACACCACCAGGAAAAACTTCCGGAGAAAGAAAGCCGACACCAGCACAGCGCGGAACACTTCAAGACCGTTAAACGCGCGCTACGCATTTCCAGCCACCCCCAACTTCCGAGGCACGACCTTGAAATCCACGCGTCCTCGACCGAGACTTGACCATGCGAGGGGCACCTCCTCGCGAGCCGCACCGAACGAGAGCGGGGTGCCGGCGCGGAAGCGAATGAAAACACAGCGCCACAACCGCAATAAAAAGCCTTAAAATCGCGCACCACGAACGCTCCCGCCCGCTTCCGCTCTGGAATCACAGTACCGTGAGGGAACGAGGGAAAGAGGAAGAATGAAGAAGTTCGAGGCACCTCGGGAAAGGGAGACAGGTGGCGGAAGAGTGAAGTACACAAGGAGTACGAGAACATGAAGACGAGGCCAGCAGGAGGAGAAGGTGTCTTCCGCGGCCCTCCCCTCAATCTTCCGCCCAAAGTTTTCCTTCGAGAAATCGGCTGGCGTGCAAGCAGGCCGAACCCTGTTGTAGAGGAGGGGGTATAACCACGTCGCCAGGGCCAACGCGGGGTGCGCGCCGCTCAAAAGGAGCGCGGGCCGCAGCTGTCGTTTCCTCCTTTACTTGACCCACCGTTCGGTGAACGGGGCCCACAATTGCTCGCATTCGCCTGCACGTAGTCCTCCCTCCTTGCACGGACCCGCTGGAAACCTTCTCGCAAGCTTCAGCAAGCATATACTTATACAATCTTCCGATTTCGTTTTCTTTCCCGTCCGCAGCATGTGCGTGTCTCTCGCCGCGTAGCGTGTTCCGCGGTGTTGCTACCTGCCGCCAGCCGGCTGCCTCTTTCCACGCACCACCGTGGGAACTTCCGATCGGCCAGGTTTCTCCGGTTCGGCCCAGTAGTAGTCAGTCTCGCGAGGAAAGAAATAGGGGTCTCCTATGAGTGGTTTGTAGCTAGCTAGCAGCGGCTGTGGTGCCACAGCGTATAAGTAGAGAATCGCACAACCAGAGTCAGTGGCAAGGAACGAGCGAGCGCACGGCTGCGAGAGAAACAGCTGCGCACGGCGAAAGTTGCCGCTGCCGCCTGGCTATAGTCCGTTGTGCCAAGTCGTGTGCGACGCCTGAAAAGCGAGGGCGGCGATAAGAAAGCGTGTGTCTACGAGGCTAATTCTGGTTGTACAGTCGTTACGCATACTCATTTGTTTGAGTCGGCTTTTACAAAAAAAGTATAAAAAAAGACAGGTAAGAAAAATATGTGAAGGCTGTGGCGGACACCACTTTTTTTTTGTTCTCAGAACTCATGCATAGTCGGTAAGGCCGAATGAGATTTTTCGTTTCCCTGAAGGCCGTTTAGAAACAAACAGCTCGGTGTCCGCCAAGGGACACGAAGACACAAGCTAGTTCTCTGTCGAGAATTATTCAAGCAGTAGCCGATATAGTTCCATACGTTAACAGGTCCGAAAGAAAGCACACAGTTCTATGTGCTGTTCCTCTGGGAAAGCACATACTAAATTTTTGCTCCCCCGGTATAGGGGTCGCAAACTGGTTACAACCTGGTCGGCATCACCGCCATTCATTTGCCTCTCTCTCTCACTCTCATGTACCACAGCCACGAAAATATTTTTTTACGATCAAACACGCCAATCACCCATTCACCAGACACACATCAGGCCACGTACTCCACGCACGACGAACTCACTGTCAGTTCAGTTGGATGCGTGGTGTTGTACTCTTTGACGATGCGATGAGTGTTAATGGTGCAGAACCCCGCTCCCCCCCCCCCTTTTTTTTTTCTACTTCTTATTCTTCCGAGGTAACACATAATAAATTATACAGAACCACGCAGGAGCAAGTTCGTCAATGTACTCTGATATTTTAGATCTTGAAGTTTTGGATCAAGCGACTGATGTAGTTCTTTTTGAAAAGTAATTTTGTTTAGGTGGCTCACAATGATAGGTGTAGTGGTTTCCGAAATCAAGTTCGCAGAAGCGGCTTGTCTGTCGTTGTGCGAAGATATCCTGTTTTACGCATATACGTGTGGTATACGCCACGTGCGATACGAGGTGCCCGAACTTTTGTGAACATGTGTGGCCTTTCCTATTGTGACGCTGGCACAATGGCGTTGATAAAGGCTGGAAGGTTCAGCATGGGTTGTGTAAGCCTGTGTTTTGACTAGCTGTTTTGAAGAATTAAGCAGCTGGAAATCTGCATGTTTTTTTTTCTGCCTCTCTTCTATCTTTCGTGTTTGCGCAGTACGCTACACTCGTCACATCACATCAGCCAACCAGCCTGCAAAATAGTTTTCTAGCATGCAGATTATTTGGAGATAGATCCAATATGCTCCCTTAATGACCGGAGGTTATTCTGCCTACGTGCTACGTGCCCGGCCTATGTGTATTTCTTCTTCCCGATTTCAACTATGATGTGCTTAACCCCGGTTTGTTCCCTGACTCACTCTGCTCGCGTCATGTGTTTTGAGGTTACACCAATAATTTTCCTTTCCATTGAGGGTAACTGACTGGATTTGCAGAGAAGGCAGGTGAGCTGATGAGAATAAAACAATCGCAGGTGTAATGTGGCAGCAGAAAGCACAAGACCGGGTCGATTGGCGAATTATGGGATAGGCTTTTGCCGTGCAGTGACAGTAGTCAGGATGATGATGATGATGATGATGATGATGATGGTGATGATGATATTCTCCAAATTATGGTAAGAATTACTAAGTGCGCGTTGCCCCGTGCAGCCCAGACTTGGCACTTCTTGAATTCCACCGAAAACAAGCACGCGTTTTTACTACTCGCTGAAACCATAGCATGCTCTGCAACCTAAGGTGTTTTGTCGTATCATAAAGACACTACAGAAGGGTACGCTACCCCCCAAATATCCGCGGTCGACAGAAACACTTACAGTAGGTTCACTACAGCCCCAAGGCCCTTATTTCTCAGGCCTCACCGAGCCCTCAACCAACGCCCGGAGCGTTACGCCCGCAAAACTTCTCCCGCCCACGTTCGCGCAAGCGGGCGCTACGCGGAGCGTTTATGCACGCGAGTCCCAGCGCGTATTAAGAAGCGCGCTACTATTACGAGATCCTTTTCTCCGAGTGTGCGAAGGAGGAGATGCGTATGGTTATTACGCGACAAGAAAGGGCGCCTAATAACAGCCGAGCCTAGGAGAGAGAAATGCGCACGGATACGGCAATAATCAGCGGCGGTGCGAGAGAGCGCGTGCTCTCTCCCGCAAAGCGATCGTTTCGCTCTTTAGGTGGTCGGGTACGGAGGGAAAGCGAGGCGACGTGCCTTCACGGTTTCATCCAAAGAAACGTGCGCGTTGCGAAGGGAAGCCACGCCGCACGCGCGATTCTTGCTCCTCGGCTTCTTCCGTTGCATCGGAGACGTCGTAGTCCCACGCACCCCGTGTCCAGGACGGATGTCTTCAAGTGGACCGGCTGTGTTTCATTTTGAAGAACTTGTGAAGCGCTGTTGATTCATGAGAAAACAAGTGCCTTCAAGATTATGACATTTGATATGGATATTTTAAAAGATAATAAAGAAAAACAAAATTCTTTCATGAGATACCACACGTCATAAATGAAGAGTTCATGATGTGGTAAGTTAAGAACTTCCGGCTAAATATAAGATAGTATTTTCATCATTAGTTCGCCAGTGATAAGTCGTGCGATTGGTCCAATTTCTGTGCCACATGCCAGCCAGCAGTTTTCAGCGAACTCCACAGGTGTCCAGGCCACCTATTAGCAGCTTCACTGTAAATAAATACAACAGGCGTGTCAGGTTTGATATGCCAAGCGCAGCGCAGGTGTGATTAACCTACAGCGCTGACAGTGTCTCTCTCCCGTAATCTATATTCCGACCTACGCGCTGCCCCGCCGTCCTTCCACCCCGCCAATGAAAAAGACCGCCCGCGCGTTGGAAGACGCCGGCCCAGGAGGGGGGCAACACCGGCGCCTCACCCCTCGGTGACACGGTTTGCGGCGTAACGGCTGAGACAGTCATTACGGCCGAGGAACGGTCCCGAACCGCTTAGACGCGCTCCAAGGAGCACGTGCCACCGCCGCAGCGGGTTACACACGTACGCACAGCTCAGGCTCACGCACGCAGTCGCTTCGTCGGGCAGGTGGACATGGTGGATGGGCGGAGGCAGGTGAGAGAAATCATAATGAAGGAAGAGAGAGAAAGAGGAGGAGAGGCAGGTTCGTGACGCTGGTTAAAACGGACAGCCCGATCACCAGCGCCGTAACGAAGTCGCGCCGCCGCTGCCTGGGACCGAGAACGCGTTGCTCGCCGACGCTTGGCTGACTTTCCATCTCCGTGACGCCCGGGAGAACCGCGTGCGAAAAGCCGAAGGCCGCGCGAGGCGTTCTCGAATCGGTTCCAAGCGCCGCTTCGGTGCGCTCGCTTTGCGGCGTTATTAAGGAGCTGCTCACTCGACTTCCGAAAGACGGAGCTAAGGCGGGTTGAGGAAGAGAGTTTGAGGGTTGAGCCCGATCGGCTCGTCACCGCGCGGGAAAACAGCGGAGGAGAGTGGTACATCGAGGCTAGGGGAAAAATAAAAGTGAGTGAACGATGATCGTGCCATGTACCTACTTCTGCGCTCGCGAGGCAGTGATTATTAAGGTTAATTGGATGGGAGAGATAGATAAGTGTGAATAAGAGTGACGGCGAGAAGACGGACAGTGCGATTGACTCCACGTGAGAATATTACTAAACTTTAATACAGTGAACGACCGCGGTGGCGTCAGCTTGAAGAAACAGAGCGAAACGCTATTCACTTCCCACCCCAAACGCAAGCTAACGGGGTTCAGTGAAGAGAAAGTTAATGTTAACCGATGTGGAAGTTATCAGAGAACATCAAGCTGCCCGCGCAAGATATGAATTCCTAAGTCACAGGGAAACGTGAAAGCTAGCTCAACAAGTTTTTCTCAATATGGATCTCACTGGCGTTGACTCGACAGCAGCTGCATGGTATTTAATAACGATACTATTTCACTGGTGCACCGAAAGCTACACATAAATGCATCTTGTTTCTTTCATTATTCTTGCAGCCGAAAAAGAAAGACTGTGCTTCCATTGGCTCGTAGATAATTATAAACACATTAGACAAGTTACTCGCCATGCCTATATATACCTCTTCTCGCAACATCAAGTTTCTGTCAGTGAGAACACTGGCATGTGCTTGTTTTTCTTTTCTTCTTATGTGATTCTTAAAGAGAAGAGAGAAGGGAGCCCCGTAACTGTCTGCAGCAGAGTGCGACACCTCAACAGTAGCTCACAAGGGATGGGGGTGGTGGTGGTGGTAGTGGTTAGAAGATGAGAAAAGGCATCTAATTGCTGCTACCCGGTCGGGAGCACGGCGCCGTACCTAGATAAGGGTGAGGAGGGATTAAAAGGATAGGAATAAAAGGTATAGAGATAGAGGAAGGAGAGAGCGAGGCGCAGGGACAGCGAACGACCGAAAACGACGGAAGAGGAGATAGGAAAGATGGACATGGTCGCAGGAGTCCGAGGACAGGGAACCACTCAGAGAGAGAGCTCATGTTGGCGGCAGGAGATGGCGTAGGGCGAGCCAGTCGGCCAGAGCTGCACTGTCGTCGGAGATCGCGGGAGCACAACCGGTGGAACAAAATCCAGAGAGCGAGTGGGCATGTGCTTGTACCAATAACAAATTATATCCATCGACACTGCTTTGCCTCAGAGTCTTCCAACTACCAGAGCTTGACGCCTAAGAGTCATGCTTCCCTACATTATCTTAAAGCCTCCGCTCAACTACCACCAGTACAGAAGTCACGCATAGTTACACAGACTAAAAAGCCCGCAGATCAATCACCGAACGCTTCGTTATCAGTAATCTTCTATCCAGGACGCCTTGTGACGTTGGCCGCATATGGACACGTCATCACCGCATTAAACTCGCCTTTCAAGACAGCTCCGTTCATCCTCGACAGACAACTGCACTGCAACACAGCGCACCAATAAACCATTAGTCCTGTCAGCGTATAATACCGTATAGCCCGCAGCACGCGAGCATGCATCCGGAGGGGGTGATGATGTGATTCGATCTACCGAGAACTGAAGCGCATGGCCCACCCGGCTTCTCATTCGAAGCCACTTCTTTGTGTCTTTTTCACGAAACCAGACACTCGGTGTATGTATACACACGTCTGGGAGATGACTGCAAACATGGCTCCCGAGGCAGCCTGCATAGCTTGCCCGCCACGAACACGATAACGATGTCACAGCCGCGCATAGTGGGCGCCGGGATTCGAGGGAAAAGCCAGCCGAACCCTGACGGACCGCCAGAACGGAGCTCGAAGGGACCCAGGCCCTCGTGCATGCGCCACAGCGGCGACGGAGTCGCTTGATTCGCCAGCGCCGCATTTGAGCGTTCCGGCGAGGGAGTGTAAAAACGCAAGCACTCACACACAAGCGCGCCACCCAGCGCTCTGCTGTGTACTGGGATAAGCACGAGTCCTTGTGATGTCAGAGCCTCTCGCACGCGTGTTGCTCGTGGGAGAAAGGCCGTGTATCAAGTGGCGGGGTGCCCCGGCTCATCTGGGGACCTAATTAGGAACAGCGACCTCTGGAGGAAAACGCTGACACTGAGCGGAGCTGAGGCGCAAGCTGTGATGCTGGACACGAGGCCCGGGAACGGAAACGTTTCTCGTTCCCGAGGAAATAAAAGGCTCCTCTTTAGCGGCTTGTAAGAAAGGCGTTGCCTCTCTTTGGGCGCCAAGCCCGCTTAAAGGGCAATTACTGAGAAGCGTGGAAACGGTTTCCATGCTGAGAAGCGACTGTTCCCATGAGTCTGGGAAAGCAAAAGCCCGGTTAAAGATTAGCGCCTGTTTCGTCTTCCCGGTCAGATATTATACACCTACGTTCAACTTCTGAGTGTTATGTTTAAATGAGAAGAAAGAAACGCGCACAGCGGAACGAACTTCGTTTAAACGTTGGGCGCATAACGAGTGGCTTGTGAAGTTGACTTGCGAGTAGTTAGGTCGCGTTAAGGTATTGTTGTAAAGTTAGTCTACAATCCGAACGAAACAAAGGGACTTCATAATGAGCCTTTGGCGTTGAAAAACGGTCTTACATATCTATTAAATGCAACGAAATGAGCGAGAAGTTGTGAGATCAAAATAATGTGTTCGGCCACACCTTTGTGAGACAGAGTAGAGACAGCCACTAATGCTGGTCAAGAACAATAGACGTATTTCAGTGGCAGTCTGTTTCGGTGGACCCCGCCACTTTCTGCCGACCCGAAAATGGCGCGTTCTATCCCGGTCGCTATTGCATTTTGATGGAGGCGAAGTGCTTGAAATCTGTGTGCTGTCAGATGTGAGAATCCATTAACGATTACAACATGGCGGAAACTCCCGGAGTCCCGCACTTAAGCGTGCTCCACATTCATGTCATAGTTTCCGCACGTCAAACCCTCAATATTATTACAATATTATTTTTGTTGCAAAGGCACCCACGCAACGTTAAATAAACTCAGATTTGCAGTCGTCCATTTTGTTCCGCGAAACACGACAAGATCGAAAATAGCGCAACTTGAAGGCAAATAGCACAACGGTGGCATACGCAGTTGCGTGATCGTAAATGTATAGTGTGAACTGGCACCACCGAAATGTAATCATCCTTAGAGCCATTGAAACTCTGTGCTCACAAATCTGCGAAATAAGTTGAACGGCGACTATTCTTGTCCCGTATGCTGAAACGGTCGAGACCTGTAAGAGCGTTCGGAAAAGGTGTCACGAGGAAGGTCGTTCACGTTTAAACTGTCCTAAGCGCATACCGGGAAGGCGAGCACTTCGCCTTCAGTCCGGCCCTTGAACCTGGCCTTTCAGTCGAGTTAATTAATGACTGCCACTAATCAGCGTCACGCGCGCCCGTAATGACCCGGGCACTCGGATGCGATTAAAGCGCGAGGCCTTTGAACCGCCGCGACGGCAGCACCGCGGCGTGCAAAAGTTGAGCATACCCATCACTGCGGACGGTAGAGAACTATTGAAATGCGCGAAGCGAAGCGAACAGCTTTCCTGAAGTTCAGCTCAGTCCAAAAAAGTGGGTCGCCCCTCAGTGACTGCATGGGATCACGTGAAGAATGGAGTTCGAAGGTTTGAAGCCCATCATTGGAAGCAGCGGCCGCAAATAGCAGCTTGAGTCTTTCAGAGCGCGCTTCTCAAACGTCCTATTTTCTGGCATTGCGTTGCCCGCTTCTACACTTATATCTTCGCGCGCGAGAAGCGGTCGAAACGTGAACGGTGCAGGACGGTAGTCGAGCGCGCGTATAATACCCGATGATCCGGCGCGAAGAGGAAAACGGCAAGGCTTGTACAAGGTCAAGTGCGAGCCTCTTCTTTGAAGACGTCCCTCCTGGCTCACGACGTTAGCGCGGATTGAAATTCTTGTTACAAGTTCGGCGAGACAGAGCAACGGCACAGCGAGGTCGATGCTCGCATATAGTACGAGTAACTCACGCAGCGTTGCAAGTAAAGACGTTATAGTGTGTGCGACGGCAAGCTGCCAATATGAAGCCGGTTGGCGAAACCATACACAACGAACAGGACAGAAAGGGAACGTGCCGCTGCGCGCGTTTGTTTCCTGAAACTATGGCGCACGCGAAAAGCGGCAACACGGGCTAAAATAAAGAAACAAACGAAAAGAAACGTAAAAGCCGCAAAAGGAGCTCTCGTTCGCCAGCGCTTAGACATGCTCGAACATCACGCGCTCGTTGGTACGCAAGAAAGTGAAACGATGTTTCCCGTTGAGCCGAAACCACGACTCCGAAACATTGAGAAGGTGTGTTAGCAGATGAGTTGTAAAGAAGCAGACGATGGAAAAGAATGACGTGGGGGTCACGCAAGGAAACCCACGCAGACACCCAGTGCACCAGGAACTGTGTAGAGCGGCAGTACAGAAAGTATCAGTTAGGAAACACGCTGTATCAAGTCCTCGCTGTGGCCTCTGTACATCGTTGTGTACTCTTTTTTTTCCTTTTAGGAAAAACACGCAACCTCTGCAGCCCCTATTCACTAACATGTCCCTCTCGCCCGCTCTTTCGGTCACTGCAGTATGTGTGCCACGTCCATCAGGAACCCTTGACGGGACGCCGCTTTTCTTTGAAGCTCATTGCGGTACGACCATCTAGCACAAAAGGCGAGGCAATTCAAGTCCTGGGAGAGGCGGGTCTTTTTGCGTTCTCTAAAAGCCGCGGTACGCGTGCCTAGCCTGAGTGCGTCTTCTTTTTTTTCCTTTTTACGGACGTTGTCCCCCACTCCATGGCCACTTATGGGAATGCGCGCCTTGCGAATGCATTTAGAAAGATATTTGTGGGTCTACATTGTTCGGGTCCCTGCGATTCTTTCCTTCCACCATGGCAGTGAGATGAAAGTGAATGGGAAGGGTACGTTGAATGAATAAAAAAAGGCTCGTAGAGACGCCATTTCGTTACCTTATAGTAGATCTGCGAAGGTCCGAAATTGCTTGTACGCACGCAGACGATAAAGCGCCATAAAAGAGCCTACTCGAAAAAAAATAGACGCACCCCCGAAAGGTCCGCATATAGTTCCCGTGAAAGGCTTAACGAGTCAACAGCTGTCATTGTGTCGTACGAGAGATGTGCGAGGTTGATAAATGTGCCACGCGCCAAACGCGCGCGCCCATACATGCATCTACCGTGAGCCAGGAAGTTCTATGAAAGATGTATACAGTTGATACGCCATGCGGAAGAAATCACCTATGGGGCTCGTGGCTTACCGGATTCGGTGCAGATACGACAGGAACGATGTTCGTGAACGAGGAGCAATTGTTTCGCTTCTAAACCGAGGCGCCACCTATTGTCGCAACCGGCAATCTTGTTTAGGCAATTCTAAGGCCAGAGTTGAGCAAGTTGCCAGGCTCTCTGTGTGAATACGGCGAGAATAGTTTGATTGTCCCGCGATGATTCAGTCTGACGAGGGCACACTCTGGGGAAGGGATTTCCGGTGTAGGTGTGCCCTGTTATATATATCTCGCCTTTTCAGACCAATTTAGCGGCATATTATAGTCATCTGCTCTACGTGCGGCGTTACTCGTAAGAGAGATAGAGACGACATACACATAAACAAGAGGGAACGGCTGGGAAAGAGAAAGATACAAGTGAATGCAGAGATTTTGACCAGACGCACGTGCAGTTTGTCACCCTGCACTGGGGGAAGAGATAAAGGGGGGAAAGAGATAGAAGAAGAGAGAGAAGAAAAAAATCACACAGAACCACGAGCATGTTTGGGGAGCACGTACCGTGTGCAGATGGTCGCTCAGATTTGTTGAATTCAGGTGTAAAGACAGGAAGGTCGACTAGAATTACAACGTCCTGCAAGCTATCCTACGCTAAGCGGAGAAGAAATAGAAAGGAACTTTGTTGAGACGAGGAGCCGGGAGAAGAGCACTGACTTGAGAAAAATTAAATTAAATAAGGAAAATGCGGAGTGTTAGTACGGACAAAAAAGAAAAGAAAGTATAAAGCGTAAAATGCGAAAACTATACAGTTCTGCTAAAATGGAGGTACATGTATATTCACCAATTGTTCCAGTGAAACAATCTCAAGCCAGAAAACGTCTTTGCATATGCTCGGCAGTATGAGGAGTGTTCATGTGACTTCATCATGCGTTTTGTCGTACAACTGGCAGCTTCGCTGTTCGGGTGATATGCATTTAAAAACAAGAAAGCACGCTTTCCACAGCACTTTCTATGCAACAAAATGGCGGACACAGTGACATCAGAGTTATACAACTCACACCGCCGTGTACAGCTAGCACCACTGCACCGTCCTTCACGGTAAAATCGGGGACGTAAGCATGCACGCTTAGAAGAGACGACTATGGTTGCCTGTGCTATAACCAATATGTCTGCTCGTCTCACGCCCCAGTTTGCATTGCAAAACAAACCCATCATACCGACTTAAGTTTCTATAGGGACCATCTAGACCTTACACAAGGAAACACGCAGTTGGCGCTTTTCGTATCAAAAGGCATGTCAAGTTAGCCAAAAGGTCGTGTGTTTTCCTGTGTTGCTAGAAGTGTTGGTTCATACAAACCACACTGTACTACAAACCCTAACTGTAACTTAACTACTCTTAACTACGTGCGTAAGTAGTCCCACAAGCTCCGTGTATGCTGTACGTTGCTGTTTGTTGATATTAATACAAATAGAGCGTTCTGACCGTCAGACAATATTTCTTGATAAATTGAAGCTATACAAAGGAGTGGATCCACAGGTTCCAACCCGGAGTTCTTGTATCACGGAACGCGAAATGTTTTTGTTTTCTTTCGCGGCTATGAAAATCAATCCGCACTCACGAACGGGGCACCTTTCCGTTACTATAAACAGCCTCAAACTGGGCCAGGGCACGAAAAACGAAAACGAGCCATAGAGCCTCGGGCTTGCTGACCCGTAGCCGCCGTAAAAGCCGGTGTCCGCGGAGGTGCCAAAGGCAACAAGCAGAACCCGAACCCAACCACGGCTCTCTCTAGCTCACCCACCCCGCCACGTTGACCAGCCAAACGGTGAAGCAAGCCACGAACCGTTTGCAGAGCAAACACCCTGCGCTAAGGGGAAAGGCAGGACAGTTGGGAAGGGGGGGGGGGGGGGGGGGCAAAAGAACGTTTTTACCAGCAATGGGTAGAACGGGAAAGGGGTGGGGAGAGTGTCGCAGTGCTATGCGACCTGACGTCGTTTGTATATCGCCGCGTGCGGAGAGCAAACGTCGCTGATACAAAGAGCGAGAAGAACACACACGCGAGAGAGAAAAAAGAAGTACAGGAAGGAATGCTTTCTTTTCTTGCTTGTTTGTGTCATTTCGTCTTGCCTCTCCCAGTCATAACATTCGACCGCAATCGTGTCTATGAGACTGAAACCAAAGTACCGAAGCGCACGCGAGCAGGTCATTTTTTTTTAGTTTCTATGTTCGCGCGTGTGCGTGTACACACAAACAGCCGTTATGTGCAGGGAGTGGACTCGCGCGAATGTTTGCGTCTGTACGTGTGCGGCACGGTGTGTTTTAGCTGCGGAATGCGGAGGTTCTCACGGCGAGTAGCGGAATTCGGGTCGTGTATTGCCCGTCCAATTAGGTGGAGTGCCGCGAGAGAGCGGAAGCACGCAGTTGCTGTTTGCTTTTGCTGTTAGTTTCGAACTCTCAGTTATGTCATGAATTCTTTGTATACAGAATGTATGTTTCAGTGCGAGCTGAGTGGCCAGCAAAAAAAAAAAAGAAACAATAAAGTTAAGCTCACATGAATAGCGCGTTTGCAAAGGCACATGAGCAAGCTACAAAGAAATATACCTGCCGCGAATGACCATCAATAAAAACATGTTAATGATTAAGTTCATAGGTTGGCCTGTATAGCTAGCATTTATTTATTTATTAATTTATTTATTTATTTATTTACATAACAACAACCATGCTCGGATGTTAGTCACATCTTTCAAAGGCAATAGTTGATAACAATGCCATTATGCTAAAATTTCTTCAATAATGCGAAAGTGTTAACAGAATGTATCGGATGATTGAAACCTAAAGCTGTCAGAGGCGCTGGCAGCTTTGTATACTTTTTCTCATTTGCAGCACCTTGAATATACGGCTAGTGTAAGGAGAAGTAATAGGTTCCCTTGTTCGGCAAATTGTGAGTGTAGTACCTCTCTATTCAGCGAAGCCCGCATGGTAGTTAGTGTACATACGTATGGAACCATAAAGAAAGCGCGACTCAATTTTGTTGCAGTGGCTCCTTTAGATGGCGTATAAAGAGGCTCGCGACTACATTACTCATTTCCGGCATCACTTAATTTTCACTTACGAAATATCCAGCAAGAATTTCGCAAGTAAGACAGAATTTAAACGGCAACGCTGTCAATTAAAAAAAAACTATATAGATGATGGAAGGGCTGCGTTTGTAGCAACCGCAGTGATTACACTCTCGACTTGACGCGAGAAACATACCAAAATAAATAAAGAAGTGTTGGCCACTTGATGACCGAGTACAAGCCCCAACTTTCCCTCGCAAGGCAACAGGGAGAGTTGCGATTGCTTTGTGTGGATCGGTAAACAATGTTTTCTCGTTGTGTGTGCTTTGCCAACAACAACGTCTATATAGGGTTGTCTTATTTGTTCAGACGTATAACGTGATGGCAGTTATTGCACAAGAACAGAATGACGACAAAGGGACAAAAAGGAGACGAGTTCTCGTCTCCTTCTTGTTCCTTTGTTGTCGCTCTGTTCTCGCGCTATAACTATCATCATGTCATACCAATTAGATCAAACTGCGACACTTCTCAGACGTAACATTTCATTCGCACTCAATACGGATTCTGTTAGCATTTTGAGTACTACATAAAGGTATATGAATAATATGTAAAATAATGCACGAGTTTATGTGTGCTGCGCCTAATTAGTCTCGAAATATGTTCCCGCTCACAAGTGCGGGGCTCATGGAAAGCTCGTTTAGTCCACTCTAAATATATATGCATGCACGATATACAATTCAACTCGTGGCGAATACAACATTTCACACTTTATTCCTTAGCTCTGCTCCAGCAACAGATTGCTTTTGTAAGAAGACGGAAATAGTTCCGTGTTCCTACAAGCATAGTGGTTGCCCTTCGTTTCACTTGTGGGAGCAGTTGCTATGGGGCGCGAAAGTCAATAGAGCAGGGGTATCAGCATATTAGAGGGAGTGATAGTGGCAGTTGTCTTAACGAATGACGTCCAGAGGTTGTATGCGCCTTTAGATGTGCACCGCGGTGTTTGCTCACAATGATCCTCGTGATGATCGATGAAGCCGCCTCTCTGTAACGTGAATCGTGCAGCCAGATCAGTTTTAAGTCTTGCTTCAACAGCGTTCAAAACAGTCTGGAATTGGAATTCAGTCCTCCTTTTTTCGTTGTACGAAAATCTTTCTTCTCCATGAACACTCGGGGAGAGAAAAAGAGAGAGAAAAAAAAATGTCGATGAGTTTAAGCAGGGGTAGTTTAGGTCATTCTGCATGGGGCTAGAGAAAGCTATCGAAACAGGGAGATAAATGCGAAATAAGCCCATCCCACAAATAATCCGCCTCAGTGGTGCAGTGGTAACGGTACTCAGGTGATAAACCGAAATTCGTGGGTTCTATCTCACAATGGTCGTTTTTCGGTGAAAGCGACAAGAGGCCTGTATACTGTACGATGTCTATGCAGGTTAAAGAACACCAGAATGTAGAAATTTTCCGGAGTCCTCATGAACGGCGCGTCTCATATATCGTGGTTTTGGCGCGTAAAATACAAGGTATTGTTATTTATTAGTAATGGTAGAGCAGGCAGCATTCTCGAATCATGGTTAGGACGTTGACTGAATAATGCATAGGCACTATGGACTGGAGAAAGTGATTGTTAAGCAAACAACATTAATATCCCGAATCCTTGATAATTGATCATATAGAAGTGATTTTCCTATAGGCAAATTACACTTTCACATGCAGTGTCAGAGACACCTCTCACGTCGCGAGAATACACTTGGTAGGCCGGAAAATTGTGCACAAACGATAAAAAGGTGCCGTCACCTCCTTCGAGTGTCCGCACCAGCCCATCGTGACTTAACGAGCTATGATTGCTTGTGCTGGGACATATACGAGAGACAACGTATTTGAAAGCGTGAAAGATTTATTGACAAATTTCGAGTTTTACAAAGCCGAATTGATCCAAAGAATTGTTTTCCCTGTCATAATGAACAAATGACCACTATATGAGTCACAATAAAGTTCATAAAACTATACAGTTTACCTCCTCAAAATGACTCAGTGCCTCCTTCTAGTGTCCTTTTAACGCTCACCGTTCTCATGGTAAGCATTCTGGCAAATAACAGACTGCATGCATTTATGTTTCTTTTACTGAAAGCCTGCACTTGGTTAGGTCGAAATACAACAGTTATTGCATTTCTGCATACGCAGTACGGTTGCTTCTTTACATTTTATTGCTGACATCTGCTCTCTCTCTTCTTCTTTTGAACATGTACCACAAGTAGCGTCGACATAGGTAACACAGCTAAAAAGGCAATCGACCACTGTTCATGTCTTTTGTTGCTTTCATTATAAATATTGGTGTATGTGTCATAGAAACAGCGTGGACGTAGGTAACAAAGCACGCTTATCTGCGCAAGCACTCGCTAGAGCAGCGCCTTCCCACGAGAATTACGTTTAACAAAAGTGCTCCACACAAGAAGTAACAAGAAAACAAATACAAACGTGAACAAGACACAGACCACGCACATATAGGCACGGCCGATGCTGTAAGGAACAATTCACTCTTAAAAGCACAGCCTCCGCAGTCTTCTTAAAACAACGACGCCCAGACAGGTCCGTCGTTTCTAAAGCGAAGTCGCGTCCTTGAAGTCTTTTTTTTTCTGTTCGCCTTGTCAGTCCGCTCAAAGACACCGCCCATTTGCGGGAACAATTAGGGTTCGCGCGCGTTTCCTATCGGTACAATCCAGCACGTTAAGTGCCAGACCGAAGCGTAAAACAAAAACAAGGATACATATCGATATCTGCCCCAAGAAGCATAGAGTGCCTTTCGCCTGCAAACCCTTTTAGCTTTCAAAGTTTTTTATGTATGTATAGATCTAATCTTGGTGCCGTATCTCAAAGCGAGCACATTGCCGGCAAGAAAAGAAGTATTTTTGCTGACCAAGCTATCTTTGCCAACTTGCATTTGAGTCGAAGAGAGCATTCATTACCATGTCTCATTGATAGAGCGGCTTCTGTGATGTGTTTCAACACGGCGAGATGCTCAAGCACGTGAAATAACATCACTATATCAGCACAAGATGCACTCCTTGTTAGTTACACCCATAAAGAAATGGTGCATGGGATGTGCGTCATTATAAACACAAGGGCACGGGTTCGACTCGTGGCTGCGCTGGCCCCATTTTTATCAGATGAAGAGAAAAAGCGCTCGAGCGTAGCTGTATATTTAGGTACACTATAGCTGAAAATTAGGGACTTGTTTTCTATTCATGGTCAACGGTAACGAAATGTACCAGCTACACCAACCGTAACCAGCTGTTACCAACTGCGTGCACTGCTATTTCAGTGCGAAGAATTAGGAGCACATTAAAGGACCCCAGTGTATGGGTTACACTGGGGTCGTTTAATTACACTGGGGGGACCCCAGTGTAATTCAGGGTTTCTTGTATACTCATTTACCTCACTAGCACGTCGTGGTTTCGAGTACGTAAAATGATAATATTTATTTCGTAACCGACAAGCGGGTACTTGTGAAATATGATCACATACTGCACACAGCTCCAGCTATTTGCCAAAACAGACCACAAAATAGATCAAAAAGGGTGGGGCTGCAAGTGTTAATCTCTTCTCGCGTTGGCTGTGAAGGCTAAGTCCCTTTCCGTCTTGTGAGTGGAGGTCTTCATTGATTATGTATGTAAATACAGCTTGCATATATGCTCTCGTTTGAATACCGCTTATCTTTTCTTTTTAATTATGTGTATCACCTGTTGCCATCTGCATTGGTTACGCCACTATACGGTCACAATAAGGGTTACTGGAGGCACGACGCGAAAGCAGAAGCTCAAAGGAAAATCATGTTAGTCACAACAGCATGCGAAATTTTCGCGCTGGTAACACCTTCGTAAAGCAAAATATTTACAAGTCGTATCACTCCATTTTTTTATTGAAAGCGCAATCAGCGCAAATGCTCCTCATACTGTTGGAATTAACACGGCTGTTAGCTATTATTAGTGGGAGACTCTAAAAATTTCGACCACCTGGGGTCTTTAATGTGCACCCAAATCTGAGCAAACGGGCCTACAACATTTCCACCTCCATCGGAATTGCTGCCGCCGCAGCCGAGATTTGATCCCGCGACCTGCGAGTCAGCAGCCGAGTACCTTGGCCACTAGACCACAACGGCAGGGCTCCATCAGTACATATAATTATACACACCTGCTATATTGCTGCGCAACATGAAAATGGAGAATTTTGGAGTAGCGTACACAAAGCTTGGCGTTAGCATCTCATGCCATGGCGCATCTTGCAGTGCCACTGACTTCTTGGAGGCCTCCATTAAGGGACCGAGATTATAGTGGGCGACCGCAACGAACGCTAACTTCGCGTGCACTATTCTAAAACTCCATAATATTAGCCCACAACGGCCAATCACTGGGTCAGCATGTGACCGTATAATACGTTGGCCGTATCCCGCCTTGAAGATGAAGCGGTTGCAGTGCTGGACTGCTGACCCAAAGGTCGCTGGTTCGATCCCTGCACCCGCATTTTTATGGAGGCGACATGGTAGAAACCCGTATACTGTGTGATACCAGTGAGCCTTAAAAACATCAGATGGTGGGGATTTTCAGGAGCCTTCACGACGGCATGGTTTTGGGACGTTAAATCTTACATACTAGAGAGTTTTAGTTGAGCGTCCTCAGCAGCTCTGCGAACGCAGGCGTTCCCTATGACAAGCTGCGTCTGCGAAGCCGCTGCGGACGTCCCACTATGGAACTATTACATTGGCCGTATATGCACGCTATTGCATTTGCCTCGTGCAAGGAAACCACTGCTGAGGCCGTTTAGCGGTCGTTCTGGAGCTCCGGGGCCAACAGCCCCGTGGCGCGTCGTGCAGAGACGCTTCTCGTTGGGTTCCGTTGGCGCGCGATGCGATGCCGCAGGCCTGCTTTGTGTCTGCCGCGGCTGCCAGAGGGGACGACGACTCTAGTCGCCACCGCGGCGGGCTCCAACCACCGCCGACGGACCCATTTGTAGCCGCGACAGCCCGGCTATCTGCAGGCATGCAACGGGAGAGCTCCTCCTTCGGATCCTCTTGTTTTTCGCGGGCGCCCGAGTGCGACCATGCGCGCTCTGCGCTCTCTGGCGATTATCTGCGAGTTCGTTTTAAAAAGCACACTCGCTCTCGCTTCCTTGTTAGCTTGTGCGTGCGTGTGCGCTCCTTCGTGCGTGCTTCTGAAAATTGATCGGTCGGTGATCGTTTTTGGACGTGGCCAACGTGAAGCTGCGCTTAAACTCAAACTGTATGGGAGCGTGGTGCATGCATTGTGTTTTTAAGGAACGAGTCTCTCTTGATTGGTGTTCCGTGTTGCCGATGGTTTATGAGAAAGACAATTCGTATTTCAATACTGGCTTGTAAATAATTTGATTTTATAGTATTGCGACTTCAGGAACTTGTGGAAAGCCAAGGTTTAGACGTTCTATTCAGCGTTTCAATCGAATAAAATACGGCGTTTGAACTGAGATGTACAAAGTCGTTTGTGCCTCAAAAACAGAAAGAAACGCGACATCGCATATGTTTGAGCCGCGCTGCCAGTGCTTCTTTTTCGCATTAGCTATGGACGTTTTACGTAGCATTAGTTTGGTTGTACAAAAAAACAAACTAGATAGGGCATGTGGCTGGATAGGAATCATGGTTGATTATAAGTACAGACGTTAACTGACCTGTTCCAAAGTTGAGTTTCATAGTGAAACTGTTACCTTCAGGACAAAGTTTTTCCTTTGGCACGTTGCTTCTGCAGAAGAGGTGGCTGAAGATCATTCAAACAAGAAGATTTGTATCGCTACCTGCGAATTCGTGCGCCGTGGAAGTATTCGCAAAGCCGCGCCTTTGAAGTTCACCAGGTCTTGTGAAGCCATTTCCCAGACAAGGTACTAACCATTCGACGTGAAGCAGCCTCTGAGGGGTCAAATGAACCAAAGTATTTAGCATACTTTTACACAAGCTATCTCGACATTCAAGACATACTACAGGTTACGTGGAATTGCATAATCGAACACGTGTTTGTAACAACTAAGCTCACGTTAAATGTGCACGCTTTTTCCTGTGTTTTCGTGGTAGTTTCATTCCTTTCAGCGGCGGTAAAAACACGGTAGGCCGATTCTACGCAAGGAATTAAGACGTGTTTCCGCACGTGCGCTTCCCGACTTCCGAGTTGGTGGTTTTTCTTGCACCACCGCAGGTATACATGAGCTAAATGTCGTGTCACGACACAGACATGCGAAGGTTACTTAGGGTTACGCAGGAGTCACCACGGAGAACAAAGACCGCAGTCACGACACCCGAACAGGACAACCGCGTTTACGTCAACGCTCTTCTTCACGGTGCTCCTCAGTTATGAGAAAGAAACGACAGTGTCGCGACTTCGCGCCTGCGGGCCACCAGTGCCCGGCGTCTACACGGCTAAACTCGAGAAGGAACGAAGAAACAAACGACGCGCAGGGAGGTTTTCGGACACGCACGACTCAGCCATGCAGCGTGTATACACCACGCGTGCGATGGATGTGCGCGAATTGGTCGCGCGAGACCGCGGGCTTCCGCCAGCGCAGGAAGTCGTCTCCGACGGCAGGACGAGGATTTGAGGGAAGAGAGGGGGAGTGTTGCCACCGACCGCTGCCTTTGACAGCGCTGCGCATGCATGCAACGGACAGTGGAGGCCACAGACATCGGGCAACGATGTGTGTCGTCAGAAAGTGCCGCCGCCACCGCAGTATCGCGAGCAGCAGTACGTGTGTATGGATGGGAAGGGCGGGCAAGAGGAGTGGAAGGGATGGCTGAAGCCCACCGCCCAGCACAATGTGCGGAGCATGCAGGGCCGACCGTTGCGAAGGAGCGCCGTAATAAACAGGTACCACTTCCGGCGACAGCGACGAAGAGGGAGAGAGTGACAGCGAGAGAGCCGCAGTGCCCGAAATGAAGCGATTCCAGCGCGGGAATGAACCGCACAAGTTTTGGCGTTTTACACGCGCGAGACGCGAGTCGGTGCGCGGGACCCTCTTGTCTACTCTCCTGTCACGCGGACTGCATGCCTCAGCCACCGGCCCAATTAAACTTCGCCGTCTTCAGTGCCGTGAGGGAATGGACACCTGTAACTATTGCCCTCAGGAATCTGTGAGATCGTCGACAAGCCCATTCAGTGCCCTCGCCCGGTTTCACAACCTCGCTGGCGTGTTCGCCGGTGAGCTGGAGAAAAGCGAAACACCGTTTCACTTCGAGGGCGGTTTCAATTTACTGCACTCACGTAAAATTCATAGGAGGCCTTATTCGTTCGCCTCGACTGAAAGGCCAAAGCTATCTGGTTTGTAGCTATCTCCTCCTCCTCCTCCTCCTCCTCCTCCTCCTCCTCCTCCTCCTCTTCTTCTTCCTCTTCCTCATTATCATCATCATCATCATCATCATCAACCACAACTACAACAACAACACAAACAACAACAACATAAAAAAACAAAATCCCAGCTTGAGAGGTTCCGTGTGCAGCCGCGTATGTACTTGGTTGATGGTGGGGCTGATGATGTTTGTGATGAAATAAAGCTCAGGCCTTTGTAATGATTTGGCAGTTTTCAACCACCCACTCGTTAGTCGATCACGTGATGTGACGCCTGGTGTAACTCTCCGCTTCTGCGACGTGATATCAGATCGGTTAACGTGACTCCTTGGCGGCCATGACGGCTTGCTACTCTTGGTTTGTGTTTTGAAGTTTCGCAGGAGGTAAGCGGTTACAAGTAAAATCGATTAGGTTTAGCACAGTGTGAAATTGTTTAGTAGGCTGTTCGTATATTGTTCTCCTGGAAGCGGGGATGAATCGTCGCTGTCGTAAGGGTATACAAGGAGAAAATTCTCAGTATCTTAAAGCTCCAAACATTAAACTACCTCCCAAATTTAAACTGTCTTCTCACTTAGAAGCCCCGTACGAAGTCCAATGTACCGTTATATGGTCTGTGGTAGATGTACCATACCAGTGCCGCTAACGATAAGCTACATTTCATTCAAAGGTAACGGCAGTTAACGGTAGGTACCCGGAGAAAACTTCTCTGATCTTTCTCATCAGCACACGGCACGTACGTATAGGCCGTGCAAGCGGCATCGGGGACACCGTTTTCTAAAGCTTTGAGAGCGTTTTTTCCATTCACTCGAACGTCAACAGACGCTCGGCAAAGCAGCTAATGATGGATCACTTGCTGGCAGGTGAGCGTTCCCCACGCCGTTGTCTTTGGGTGGGCACAAAGGCGGCAGGCTCATTGTGTGTTTGCCCTCGAAGACTTGGGGCAGCCATAACGTCCACAGCCGTCAGCCACCAATGACGAGTACGCCTTCCTCTTCGTCCCAGATTCGCGCTGGGCGCAAGCAAGATGCAAAACTCTGAAAGTTTACTTTTGTTTACATGCTTACAATGGATGAGTATGACGATTGTTATAGCGCGAGCACAGAACGACGATTAAGGGACAAGAACAAGACGAGCACTCGTCTTCATCTTGTCCCTTTGTCGTCGTTCTGAGCTCTTCTTGTCCCTTTGTCATCGTGCTGAGGTCGCGTTATGCCAATCGTCATGTCATACGAACTAGCCCAAATCACCAGGACGAGTATGCTTTGGAATAAGGCAGTAAGTACGCAAATTCAGAACTATGCAGCAGGGACGTAAGCAGACATTTTTTGGAGGGTGGGGGGGGGGGGGGGAGGAGTTATACTTTTGAATTGATCATTTTTCGCTTTGTATGCCATGGCGAATGGAATGTCGGGAGGAGGCGTAGACAAGGGTCCCGGTAAGTCACACCCTGGCTATACGCCCCTGCTATGCAAACAATGGCCCCTTCGAAATCAACGTTCCCCCAAAGCTAGCATCGAGCTAGTAATTTCCGCTGATTCGCACTAAATTATGAAATAAACAAGATGTTGCCAAACACTTCATTTTGACATTGTTAACTTGTTATTTGGAGTATGTCAGGTAAGGTTAGGCGCATGTGCATGCTTACAAACAACTCTTTGCTGCTTATCGGGGGCGATGGTTCACTCGTTTGTTGTTTTGGGACTTTTTTTTTTCGAAGACGAAAGTAAAGTTATTTCAATAAATAAATACAAGGTTGACATAAGTACATTCAAAGGTCCCGAAGCGAAAACTGTCGGGGGCTTATGTCACTACACGTGCCTATGTCACTACAGTTGCAGCAAAGATTATGAGTAGTGAAATATTTAGGCGCATGCCATGTTTACTCCGACGTTTTCGCTAGCCAGCAAAACGCAAGCTCAGCAGTTGTCTGCGTGCATACTAGCGAGCTGTTCGTATTCGCTGCGTGCAACTCTAACGACCATTATACTGGACATTGTACCATCAGGAGAACTGCAACGCAGAACTGATCGTATCGAAAGAATTGAATGCAACGAAAGGTTGAAGTAACTGTGCGGTGCGATGATGCACGATAAGTTTAGAAACGTAAAGAAATTCGGCTATCGATATCCTGAATAGCGAAGGTTCGTTCACTTACAGTGTCAACATCTACAGCAGTACTACCTATGTATTGTGAATAAAATCAATATTCAAAGCAAATCTTAAGTGTACGCTCCTCCATGACGTTGTGTGGCATAATAAAATGTTCAACGGGTGGGCTAATTCACATATAATTAAGTGTACTACGCTACATTTACTCAGACAGCTCCCGTACGTGAGACACTGCCTGGAATATAATCGGTGTGCAGTAGTATACGAATTTTGAAGTCTGGTGCATTTCCTTCTCAGTGACGAATGCACACAAGTCTGCACCAATTAGTGTGGACGCCATACTGACGTCATCGGCAGGACGGCCGGTGACACCGCCTTCGGAGAACACTGACAGGTGCATTAGCGGGACTGTTTATGTAGTTGCGTATTACATAGACAGCGGCGCATTGGTTAGATGGCACGGCCCTCTCTGGACTTCTTTAGTTATATTAGACTACAGGGTTATTTATTGTAATGAACTGAGCGCCATTCGTGCTGACAAGCTGCTTAAAAACTAATAAGCTTCAGTTATAAGTGCGACGTGTATGAAATTCAGAAACGAGACAGATAAACAAAACGCAAATGCGTGAGTATTGCGTTCTCAGCCTCACGGAGCAAGGCTCTGTGTCCAATAACTATAGTCGTATCATCTGTCCCCACCAATCACTATCATCATGGCGGCTGTCTGTGTGTGCGTATCACACCACCACAGCTTTCACAACAGCATCCGCTGTGGCACCAGCTGTTGTGACCTACACACTCGTTTACAGAAACCGTTGCCGCTGTTGAGCACATCGTGCTAACGGTGGCGCTTTCGCGCCTGAGGTCAGCGCCGACGCAGTAACCGCGAGGCTGCTTACGCGAAGGCACTTTCTCTGAGGATCCTCGACCGGAGATTCGCGACACTTCTCGCTGGGTCCCGCAATGCGGCTCTGTGGCTCACTGAGTGTCAGAACATGGGCCAAGGACGTGGGACGCATACGCGACGACTCAGGGACAGTTGTTGTTGTTGACCTCAGCAGTTGGCCGCACGTGCCTCTGATGAAGGAGTGGCAGAGAGTTGTATACAGGGACGACTGCAACCGTTATATACTTGCTCTCAGTTCTTGCTTTCTTTCGCTGCTACATATTTTTCGTGCACACATTTCTCGACATTTCCTGCTTCTACTCAGTTCGACTGTTAACCCTAGCTCGAAGAGAAAATAATCAAGACTGCCGAGTCGCGTGTTTACTCACACGTGGTGCAGTGCCAACTTATCACTTCTTCTTAAGGCACCGGTTTCTCGTGATTTTCTAAGTGTGCATACACTCGAGGTCAGATTATGTTTGGACCTACTTATGTTTACAGGCAGTTCGATTCGTAAAACCGAAGTGTCAAGACACCAGGCTATGGACGCTGGTTCCGACGCAAAAGTTTGTGTGCTTGCAGTGCCCATGGGCAAGCTAAACATCATCGAATATAATAAACATTGAGAGCAACATTGAAAAAAAATGTGACAAACAAAACATTAACTTAATTTCTGTGCTCTTCAGCACCCATGCGTGCATTGCCGGTGAGAGTGTATATTTTTCACGGACACATCGCGTGACAAGTTTATAGCTTCAGAAGCAAGGTACTAAATTGTACGCTTTGTTTTGTATTAACACAAGTGGTCTTTTAACGATCGTTGGAAATAATCTAACTACTCGAAAATACATGTTGGTTGCATGATACGATCTCACGCCAAGGATGTATATTCTATTTGGAGGACACTTTAGCGGCATATTTTCTTTACGCAGCTATAGTCTTAGTACACGCATGTTCACGTCTCTCTCGGGTCGTGATCGACGAGTAAACGAAACTATGCATCGGCGTATCAGTATAATCGTGCGATGGACCCACGAAAATAAGCACAGTGCCGTTCCAAGTCAAGGCCTTTTTTAAATTAGATTATGCTCTCGAAACCGAAAATAATATTAGTAATCAACAGGATATATATAGCTCCAACTCACAAAACTTCTGATACTAAAATCGTTCGCAGCATAAACTAGTATTAACGAAGGTAACGAGCATATGGCCCCGGGGGCCAAATTTCGTTCGTAAGTGCTTTTGGCTCGTAAGTGCGCTCCTGCAGTATTGATCGGACGACTTGGCTAATTTTATGTCCTGCCACACGATTGGCAGCTATTTCATCTTAGGAGAAATTATCGCGCAAAAAGATTCCCCTGGATACAGATCCCGTTCAAGGCACCGCTGATCTCGTGCCAATCAGCTGACGGTCCGGCCGGGGAATGTGGAGATAGTAGCTTACCAGGCGCGATCCGCAGTCGGCGTAACAAGTGGCCACCACATCCACGTCGGCCGAGCCGCATGTCCCCGCGCACAGGAGCGCCTGAAGGGCCCACCACACACACAACCACCGCACCGTCGTCACGAGATGAAGATGATGCGGAGCGCAGCACGCCGCCGCCGCCGGCAAGTTATCCCGCAGACGAGAAGCGCGTGTCATCGTGGCACATCTTTCGCTGACCGCGCCATGTACCCGTGTGCGCCTCCAGCCGCCCGGCTGAAATCGCAATCAAAACGTGCGCTGCTGTCCGACGCAGCTACGCTGCTCCGTACCGTCGTCCTCTCCCATCGGACGCTTTTTCGGCCGCTTACTTGCTCCCCGCGGTCCCACCACCGCTACACCCCTCCCCTTCTCTCCACAACTAGAGCGCCCCGGAGAAACGGCGCATGCGCGGGAACTCTGATGACGTAGAGCGAGCTAACACGCCATTGGTGGGAAAGACGCGTGCGTTGTCAGGAGCGCGCAGTGTGCGCTCCGGCGGAGAGTGCGCGAACAGACGGCCCGTCCCAAATGAAGGCAGTGTGCGTGCTGGTTTCGTTTCTGTTAAATTTTGTTTAATTTTTTTTCTCGCGCCGGTTCTTTTGAATGAGGAGCGGGAAAATTGAAGACCACGATCGGGGGCTGCTGGCCAAGGCGGCAATGTTTTGACGCCAGCGAAAACTTTGCTCGCAGTAATTTCTGCGAGGAAAGTGGGGTGAAAGTTGTTCAAGCGACGCTCGTTTTCCATTAGCATGACACGGCCAAGCTTGCAAACTGTTACGACAGGCGCCGTCGGGCTGCACAACACTCGGGTGTGCGTTTCGTGAAGTCTACCACGCAATACTCGAGAGAGGCTACGCTCCCGCTGCAGGCACTTGACCAAACAGCAAATTTATTCGCGCTTTTTGCAGCTTTGTATCGAGGCCAGTAAACTTTAAGGTCGAGTTTGCAGTTTTTATAATGGTCGTCGCACGAAGGTTATGTAGTGCCACAGTGCTGTCGTTTGTCGATGCCTAACGCTCCGACCATGTACTTTGATCGAAAAGGTTGGTTGAAAGTTCGCATTTGGAATCGCCAGATAATGCAAACAACTATACGTAGTAGGAGGGAAGATTTTCTTTGACAAAGCTAGCGAAATTAGAAGTTAGGTTCTGGGGTTTTACGTGCCGTAGCCATGGTTGCCGTTGGGGGCTATATTGAGCCAAATTGGTTACTTTTCGACCTGTTTGGCGACGAGAAGTCCCAGTTGGTGTGATGGCTATTTACAGACTATAAATTTTCTGGTCTTAGTTATTCTAAATTGTTTTATTTACTCATCAATAGTAAGGACTCTCTCCATAATACTACTCTCCTGTTCTATTTAGCAACAAATTTGGCGATAATATTAAATGACATTGCTACTTTGGCTACATTTGGTTTGAGTTCTGGCGCCTTCTCAATTCCAACCAAACGGCAACCCCGGCCATAGCCACGACATGAGCACATGCCACGCCGCCTGTAGGGATACTCAACATTGTTTCTCCGCACCTGCACAACGCGCTTTGCAGAACAGGTATTCTTACATATGGGCCCTATAAAGAGAGAGGTAGAGAATAAATATATGCTTTGGTTAGGCGTCAGATGCCTCATTATACGTGAAAAAATGACTCTCGGCATATCACATTTCTGCAGCGCCAACACGAGTGACGCGAAAAAAAATTCGGCAGATGCCATGTACCTTCCCTCCGCATGCGGAGGGAAAGTGACCGTATTGTCGCATTTTTTTTTATCGAGTGACACGTTATAAAATGACGCGTAATATAAGTACAACTGTTGCATGCAAAGACACACGTTAAAGAGTTGCACATGTCAACATAAGCATTTGTTCGTACTAGTGCAGCAATGCCAAAAGGAACATAACTATAAGCAACACCAGAAGCGATAAGCTGATATGAAGTGCTGGTGATTGTGAAGATGGCAGCCCTTAACACTGCTACACAAATTAACTTCAGCGCATGGCACCTAACTACAATAGGCGTTAACCCGATGTTATGGCTGTATCATAAGAGCTCATATGTAATGTTTATAAAATTATAAAGTTGGTTAGCCAGCACTGCAACTCCAATGGACGTTTCACGAACATTAAGGTCTATTTGAAAAATATTTCCCAGGCCTGTCGTGACTCGGTGGTAGTATGCTTGATTTCCACGCAGAATGCTTGGGTTTGATTCCAACATGGGACCCCAACATTTATTATTTGCATTCGTCGGGTCAACGCTGACGATGTAAGCATTTTCTCAGTGCTCACGCGTCAAAATACTCATGTGTGTACTCGTCGTTCCTGGGTGGATACTATAGTGTTAAATCACCTGTGGCACATACCTGCATACCAATGGCACACACCCGCCCGCGGGTATGTGCCACTGTCTGGCGCGAAGTGTTTGATGAAGTACGCGACAGGGTTTCGATATTATTCATGTGTTGACCAGCGTGTCGTAATCGTCAAACTATCTTATCCCCCCATAATAACTTTGGTTGACACCAAGTTAAAAGGGTGACCACGAGAGCACTCAGACGTAAACGGTTGCATAGATAGATAGATAGATAGATAGATAGATAGATAGATAGATAGATAGATAGATAGATAGATAGATAGATAGATAGATAGATAGATAGATAGATAGATAGATAGATAGATAGATAGATAGATAGATAGATAGATAGATAGATAGATAGATAGATAGATAGATAGATAGATAGATAGATAGATAGATAGATATTCCAAAAGTAATTGCAGTACGCAAAGAAATGCTTCTCATTTAAAATCATCACGTGATGGAGTATGATACGTATGGCGGGTACTTCACGTGAGAACCCACCGTACGAAGTTGAGAGTGCCCTAAAAATTCAGCGATCCAGGTTTATCTTTCTTGTTTTATTGCCCGCGGCTATTCAGACAGGCTAACAAAACAAGCATTACTTACTTTATTTAAAAATCTTTCAAAAACACTTCATGTTAGGTATTCCCTTCTTGTATGTTCGCTTAAAAATACGAGGGAAACTCCAAAAGCGTTAGCGTGGATTTATTATGCATGCATTTAGAAAAAAAGGACTATCAACTACGCAGACTTAACCTGCACATTATCCAGATGACAAGTGGTGGTTCTTCAAAACAGTTAGGTAAGTATGTTATCGCAAACACACCGCTTCAATGATGACATTCTTACGACGAACATAATTGAGTCTGACCGTCCCTGATGGTGACAACCCAATACGACGCCGAACAGGGCGTAAGTGAACGAATGTTCGTGTGTTATTAGGAAAATGCAATTGGTGGGTGAACTTGACAGAAGGGCGTGCCCCTCGTGGTTATGCTGCAGTAACATCAAAGTACTAACAAGAACCTTTGCAAGTCAAATATGAATTCAATGTGTCAGCTTCGTGATCTGACAGTGTTGAGCATGTAATAATTATTTGCCAGAAATGTATGCCAGCTTATTCAATAGAGAGATGTTGCTATAGGAGTCGGGGAAAAATTTATTCTGCGAAAAATCATTTCGAAGGTTCGCTGCATGTGCAAAGTGTGGAGGTGGCCTTCTAAGCCAGTTTGCAGCACCTTTGGTTTCGCCTGTATCAGACACAGGGCGGCATCTAGTTTCACTAGTCACTAATATGGCGGCGGCGTCCCTCCCGCATGGGTAGGAACCAGCGCTGCAAAACACATGTGCTGCTCGCAACTGTCTTGAGACATCGCCTGAATTGAGTGAGGACGAGCTTAGAGTCCGAAGATGACAGCACCTCAGCTTCAAGCTTTATGGCCATCATGTTTTGCGTCAACCTGAAACACAGCCGTTCATAAGTTTTGCTTTGCGTATGGCATCAAGCTGCGCCTCCTCGGCAGCAAGTACGTAGCTTCTCACCTTTGTGCGCAATCTTACAGCTAGTCTGGTTACGTGTGAGGGCCACACGCCACTGGGGCGTGGTGTGCTGACGCCCGCAGCAGAGCTTCTCGTAACGACAAGAAAGTTCCCGGAGCACATCTTGTCATGGCCCTCACTGTACGTAGCTCTGCGAAATATTTTAAGATCACGTGGGATATTGTTTTTTTTAATACGATGTTCAAAAATGCAAAGAAATATGCCTTGATACATATATTGGAACGTCAACTCATGCGGAGTGAGGTGGCTCATGGAAAGAAGTGATGCTAGACGAAATAGCGGAGTTCATTTGGCATCTGATTTACACAAGAATAATTCACATCCCGGGCATTTATCTCTTACCTACAGCCTCTTATCAGATTATCTGTCTCCTGCAGGCTCTAATGTTAGCACCTGCGGCCTCTTATCGCAAAAAAGAAACAACGAATCACTGAGTAGAGTGTACGAGTTCACTTGTGCCTCATGAAAAACCAAGCAGTGCTTCACCGCTTCGCACGAGCAATGAAGCAGCACCTAACTTCTGATTTTCTTCGTTTATGTGAATAGAGACGTTCTGTATAACATTTATTATTTTTCATACTATTCCTGGGTCATTTATCTTGATAATGTATATTCTGAATTTTATTTGCTGGAAATATTTATGAAGATATAGTATTTTTCATCGGAGTGTTTACCAGCTGGCAACGATAAATGCACAAGTTTTCAAATTTTCATTCATTAAAAATATCTTTGTTTCTCTATAACGTATAGTTTTTGGAAACTCCATTGTGCACAATTTGGTACACTGGAATGCATGCCGAAGGAGGTAAAAAACAGGCTAAAACGTTTTTCCCAAAGCACTTGAAATATAACTGTTTACGCGCGGTAACAAAAGAGTTAATCGCCACTCCATGAGCTCTCACCTCCGGCGTATAGCTTGCTGTCTGCATAGAGTTGGGCCGCCGCACGCCGCGCGCTTTCACTTCCAGAGTAGCAACTTGCCGGCGTTTCCGCTTTGCCGCTGCTTCCCGAAGTCTCGTCTCTGGGCTAGCTTGTTGTCTCCGTCGGTGTTGCTTTTCGCGGACGACTGTGCCTTCACAATCGTATCATTCATGGAAGAGAGAGTACAGTGGAATATACTCTAGAAACTGTGGTTCATACCGATACTGGTGTATTGGCCAAGAACCGATTAGTTTGTAAAGAAAATTATAAAATTGAAGCTCAAACTTTGATTAGGACAGACAAAGTATAAACTATTACAAATTAAGAATAGAATGAAAAATAGAAGAAATTCAAAGCATTGAAATTGGAAATCTGGAAAATAGAAAAACTATTTAGAAAAAAAATTTGGCAGATCCCACTTACAGTAGGAATCGATGATATGCGAAACACGAATGCGAAATGTTAATATGTCACTTTAAAATCAGTACAACGTTACGAGGTGGAGATAAATGATGCCGTACATGACTTCCGTGCCATGATTATCATGTTTGCATGTGTTCTTTACCTTCGTGATCTATTGAGGTCACGCGATACCAAATTTAGTATATAAGGAGCTAGCAAAACGGCCACGAGCACGTTATGATCCTAGTATGTTCTCATGTTGTTACATGACACGCGTGTCAGGATTATCATGTTTGCACCAGTCATATACCTTCGTCATCCATTTACGTCCCGTAACACCAACTTGGTATACGTGAAACTTGCAAAACGGCCGCGAGCGCATCATGAAGGGCCCAATATACTCCGATATAGCGTTGACGCGCGCACACGCAGGGCATAGCGATGCTACGTTAGCAAAACGCGAGCACTCTATCGTCTGACGCCAGGCGCGACCAGCGTCCGTCGGCGCGGCCTGACGGCAACCGGCGTGAAATGCGACATGTTGCATTTCGCGACGATGCGTTACCCAGACAACAAACACTGCGTCTCTCTCTTATCGTGACGGAGGGACGCCGGACGCGCTGAAACGCGCATGCGTCAAAGCAACGCAGCGCAGCGCTTGCTTGCGAGTATATGGAAGGACCGGCGCCTGGCGTGGCAACGCCGGCATGGCGCGACGAAATGAACGCAGGCGAGCACACGCACCACGTCACGTCGAAATGTATTGGTGCCTTGACTGTGGCATGTAGTCATGTTCTCACATGACACGCATTTCATAAGTATCATGTTTTTACCTGTCATACACCTTCGTCATTCATTGGCGTCACGTAATACCAAATTTGGCCCGTGTGAAACTAGCGAAATGACTGCGAACGCATCATCAGTGTTTGATGTAGTCATGTTGTTACACGACACGCATATCGTGATTACCATGTTTGGATGTGTCATTTACTTATGCCGTCCGTTCGCGTGACGTGATGCCGAGTTTGGTACATGTGAACCTAGCGAAACAGCCCCGAGCGCATCATGAGCGTAGCCTGTGGTCGTGTTGTAACATGACACGCATCTCATGGTTATCATGTTTACATCAGTATCATGCCTTCGTCATTCATTCACGTACTGTAATACCAAATTTGGTATATGTGAAGCTAGCGAAACGGCCGCGAGCGCATCATGAGCGTGGCATGTAGTTATGTTGTTACAAGACACGCATGTTATGATTTTCATGTTAGGGTTTGTCGCTTGTGTTCGCCATGCAATCATGCGATGCCATACCATATTAGTGTTGCAACATGCCATGTGAACAAAACCATCACAAGAGCTGCAGGACCATGACATGTAAATCATGACATTCATGACATACATGTCACGATTTTCATCTTACGACTAGTCAAATATGCTCTTCATACAGTCATGTTATGCCATACCAAGTTTGGTATCGATACCATTATCGAAACGGCCAGGAAAGCTAAATGTCGTAGGAGGCTAGATAGATAGATAGATAGATAGACAGATAGATAGATAGATAGATAGATAGATAGATAGATAGATAGATAGATAGATAGATAGATAGATAGATAGATAGAGATAGATAGATAGATACGCTCAATGTCACCGAAGTTCGCTAGAAATGCTTCGCATTTAAAAGTAAATAAACAACAAAACAAAACTGAAACGGGGATGTAACATTCGACCAGCTTGCCCCGTTCTTTCGTTTGGCTTTTTGATAAGCTTGCCTGCTTGCAGCGATATCGACTCCTCTTGTTTTGTTTTTGCCGCCCTCTGATTGGTTCGACAGTGCGTAAAAAGCGCGTTGCTGAGTGAATAAAACGGGATTGTCTTTCTGGCACTCCTTGCGCCATCTTTCCTCGGCACCCGTCAGTCGTTCAGCCGTCAAATATGTAACAGGCAGCTCCTTCGTGTTGATTATGTGATGAGATCACGAACAACGCTACACGCTAGAGTTGTGCATGGGCCGCATTTCCAAGCCCGAGCCCAGCCCGGGCTCACCGACTGCATCGAAAGCCCGCCGAGCCCGACGCCATAAGGCATCAAGCTAGCCCGCCCAGCTTTGACGTGCATAAGCAAAACCAGCCGGCCCAGCACCAGCTCGGTGCGGCTCAACATTACGTATATGTTTCCTGCAGAGAGAATACATGGTTTTCGGATAATATGTTATTTTATTCAACATATCAAAGCTAAACATAAGCAATTGACATCTGTCAGTCACTATATACACCCATTACAACGTGTGTTAGATAAATAAAATAGAAGAGGTGTCTGGCCATTCGGGCTACAGTGCAGTGCGGTGTTTCTGCATTGCACACCCCTTTTTTAGGGGCAAAGCTATTCTTAGAGTAACCCTGTCCTGCGTCAGGCGTAACCGGCAGTACTAAACACACAGACAGACAGACGCTTCGACCAACTCATCATCATTCACTCTGTGAATATGCTGCGATTCTTTTTTAGGGGCGAAGCTCCATGAAGCGGCACCCGTTCGTCCCTCGTAGTAGTGCGTTACATGTCTTACGCTTTGACCTGCAAGGTGGTGCCGGTGGGAGATTTCTAATGTGCGTTGTTGAAACAAAAAAAATCGCAGTGTGCGTGTTAACTAAAAGCCGAATTCTTCTGTCTCTCAATCCCCATTAGCAGTCATTGGCATATACATTGAGCACTATCTGACGAGAAAGGGTTGCTACGTTATAGTCGCTGGGCGTAACCTCCTTGTTTTTAGAAAGGTTTGGCGAGCGTTGCGCCGCAGTGCCATGAGTACAGTGAACTAGTATATACCATGAACTCGAGGTGGTTAAAGGTGGGAAGTAGACACGAACCGCATACCGTAAGAAAGTGTGCGTGTGCCAAAGCCGTATTCTCCTGTCTGTCATTCCCCATTAGCAGCCATTGGCACCTACATTGAGCACTATCTGACAACAAATGGTTGCTACGTTATACTCGCTGGGCGTAACCTTCTTGGATTTAGGAAGGCTTAGTGAGCGTTGGGCCGCTGTGCCATGAATACAGTAAACTAGTATATACCATGAACTCAAGGTGGTTAAAGGTGGGAAGTTGACACGAAGCGCAAGCCGGAAGAAAGTGTGCGTGTGCCACCTCTCGTTTACTCCTTGGAATGTCCACTGGATGCCGGTGGTTCTATATGCGGAATATAGGATGAAAAGATGCGAGATGGTGGTACTTGGAGTGTTGAATAGATGGACGAACAGACAGACAGACAGATGCATGAACAGACACATAGATGTCTGCACGGACGGATAGATGCAAGAACGGACGCAGGGGCGGATGCATGTACGAACGCACGGATGGACGTGCAGACGCATGAACAGACGCACGCACGGACGGTCACACAGACGGACGCATTGGCGGACGAAAGCAAGAACGAATGTACGGACGAATACAGACGCCCCGCTATCCATCATTCACACCGTGGATATGCTTCCATTTTTTGTGTGTCTCACATTACCATACGTCACCCTAAGCGTTGCCTCATATGAGGTAGCTGTGACATACGAACACTAAACTAATTGATTGATTTGTGGGGTTTAACGTCCCAAAACCACAATTTGATTATGAGAGACGCCGTAGTGGATGGCTCTGGAAATTTCGACCACCTGGGGTTCTTTAACGTGCACCCAAATCTGAGTACACGGGCCTACAACATTTCCGCCTCCATCGGAAATGCAGCCGCCGCAGCCGGGAATCGAACCCGCGACCTGCGGGTCAGCAGCCGAGTACCTTAGCCACTAGACCACCGCGGTGGGGCAGAACACTAAACTAGGCTCGCCTTGAAGGTGATTCGCTCCTAAAGAAACGAAGTTAAACTCAAGCGTCGGCAGATTATACCAGATGTAACGCACCAACAGAACCAAACTTCAAGACGGCGTCGGATCATCTGAACCATCACACGCTCTCCATAACGTAGGGACATCGTCTAGAGCGTTCAGTGGGTCGCATCACAGCCGATAGCGGCCCGTGTGTATCCCAATAGTGCAATTCTATTGACCGCCGACGGGCTTCGGAAATGAAGCCGATATACGCGTGAGGTTCGAGGAAGCGCCAACGCAACCCTCTGTCTCCAGCCAGCCGTGTAAATGCGGCCGATCCGAAACGTGGTCCAACGGCTCGCAGCATGGGGCCGCTCGCTGGTGGCAGTGTCCCAAGTTGTTCTACGTAAGCCCACAGTCCGAAACACCTGTCACGCACCGAAGAATGTTCTTGGGCGGTCGCAGCGTTATGCTGTGCGGAGGGGGTCTGAGAAATTGCAGACACCTGCGGTAGGCCTCGAAAGAAGAAGGATATTCAATGACTCCTGACCGACAGTGTACACACGTAACTGCGGAGGGAGAACCATTGTTGCAGCGCCTGCCCGAAGACTACCAGGAAGTGCGGCGAGCATTGTGGCATTGCTGGTCTTCAAAGAACAATAGTTCACGTTCGCGCCAATTGGACACATATGCGCGAGGCCGTGCGAGAAATCATGTTTCCTTAATACGGCGCGACCTTGGGTCGTAAGAGTGGGGCACTGTGGATGTGGTTCGGTGAGCGAAACGCGAGACAATGCTTCCAAGCTGTCGATAATTATGCAGGCCAGGATGATCAAGAGTATGCATGTTACTGAAAATAATTTTGGTTTCGGTCGGTTCAACATGTGCCCACCGTAGAAAGTCCCAATCGACAATATATACGATAGTCATAATAGAAGGATTGATTCACTCTCATATCCTTCCAGCTTCAAGAACCATGGCAACAGTGTAGTCTGCTCTTCAAGTGAGGACTGAGTAAGCTTTTGTTGATGCCATCCCTATAGGAAGAGGTGGCACGATGAGGTCGCAGTGCAGCCAGCACGGAAAGTGTCGTGTACGTTGCGGCATTATCAGGTATTAAGGGCGTGCACGCATTAGTTTGAGACATTCGGGTTGGTAAACTTGGAGTTTGTATTTGTCACAAAAATATGAAAGCTTCCGCATTGTTTATTTTTATTTTTTATATGAGCACAAATCAGGGCAATCATAATATATATGTTCTTGACAATCATCATCAAGTGGTTGTGGGGGTTTGTATCCGTATGCGTTAGCAGTGGTGTTCGTCTATAACATCGGAAATGTTTGGTGATATCGGGAAATAACGTCTATTGCATGAAAAGTTCCAGACGCAGATATAGTACCCCTGATGTCTCTTTCTCATAACTCCTGAAACGTCACATTCAAGTTCTTCTTTGTTGACTTCTATTATTGGTTGACCTTACAGAATCTCGTTGGTGATACGCCATAGTAATGGTCTAGTTCATCTTGTTCCTGGCAGCGCTCATATAGGCTACATATTCGCGCAGACTAGTCACCATAATGGTTTTACTATGCACATGCATTACAATTTTTGTTATGAAACCTCTTCCTTGCATAACCAGAAGACGTGCCTAATCTGAATTAAGCAAGGCCAGTAGTCCACCATTCTGTATTATTAGCTGAAAATTTTTAGAGGTCTAAAATTGCCCCAGAAAATTGACACTCTCATTAAAGCTATCTATCTATCCATCTATCTATCTATCTATCTATCTATCTATCTATCTATCTATCTATCTATCTATCTATCTATCTATCTATCTATCTATCTATCTATCTATCTATCTATCTATCTATCTATCTATCTATCTATCTATCTATCTATCTATCTATCTATCTATCTATCTATCTATCTATCTATCTATCTATCTATCTATCTATCTATCTATCTATCTATCTATCTATCTATCTATGATGACAGTTACTGCGACGAGATATATTATCTAACAACCCGGAGTATATTTTAGCCATTACTTTGTCACAGTATTTACATAATGCAAGTAATCGGACGCTGAAAACGTCATTCCGACTAACACGCAGATTGAAACCGAGCTTACGATAATTTGCAGCAATGCACCTTACGACACAGACGTGATATTTATCTGTACGCTGACATATCTGCAATGTATGCGTATTCTCTCTAGAATAAGCAACAAATGGTGAAAGTGGAGGCTCAAAAAGCGAATTCAAGTGCATGTAAAAGGCACATGCCTGATGAAACTGTAAGTGCTTTCTGCAATTCTCTAAACAATCCCTTCAACCAGCCGATAGAGGCTATTTTACTAGATGTTTCAACTAAGTGCCTGTAGTCTTGATTGTTCTGATAGAAGAAGCGACACATTCTTCAATGACTAATGGGGCTCTACAGGCACAAAATCTTTTCTTTCGTTCACTCAACGCACAAGTTTGCCGTGTGTCGTAGATATATTACCATCCTCATCAACTGGCACACGGTCTACGCTCTCTTCATCCGCTTCACCTTCGTCCTATTCTGCTGCGGTTCCAGAACGCGTGCCTCGATTGGTCCGGCATGGGGTGAAATAACTGTAATGAGCAAAAGAACGACGACAGCATAGTGAGAGAAAGAGCGATATAGAGAGGAAAGAAAAAAAAATGTTTGAAAGAAATTTATTGATGCAGTGAGGTTCAAAACCATGTAACTTCTTGCTCTTCCACCAGATCATGCGATCTCGCCAGCCGGTGTTTCGCGTACAGCAGTCGGCATATATATCCATTGAGATTCTGGTAAAATGAGGTTCATTGTGAGAGATAATTTGACTTTGCGAATTTGTTTGTATATTTTTGTTCTGTTCACTGGTGCATGAGTGTTCTGTCATATCATTTTGGCTGCTCTGCCATGAGTGAAAATGGCAAAAAAAGTAATGGGGAAAAGCGAGACAATTGACCGAAACATCAACCAAAATGTGCTCAGTTTGGTTGACAAACGCACACACACTTATGAGTATTGGGAATAACCTTGCGAGAAAGCAATTCCGAAATATACGTTTCTCAATCAGTCCCCGAAAAACTGGGCTCAGACGTGCAGTTTAACGACCTTTCACTCACCATCCACGAAATTAACTCTCACTACCGAAATAACACAAGCCAATACCCTTTACCACATGCAAAGCTCGTACGCGCACAGGAGGGATCCTTTCGCATGCTACAAACGAGATCGTATTCATTACGACGCCGACTAAGCCGATATGATTCAGATATAAATCCACAATACATTTCTGCGCCCAGACTGCACAGAAGTGTACTGTTCCCTCACTCACATGCTCTGGCAATGTCCCGCGTTACCTCCGGGACCTCTCACAAGTGAGTTCGACTGGGAAGAAGTACTGAGGAGGCCCAAGCTTCAACACCAACAAAAGGCAGTCCAGCGGACCCAAGAACTGGCGGAACGTCATCACGTTCCCACCCCAACTCGGGCGTTGCCTACAATGCGGCTGCCAGGATGTCCCTTGTGGACACACCCTGGCGGCTTAAACTCCTCAGCACATTTTAATAAAGTTCTGACTTCCTCTTCTACACTTGTGTCGTGGACACCAGACACTGGTGATGACCATGCAGCGTATCCAATTTCAAGTTGGTTAAACAACGTTAACGAGTTGACGTCATTTATTCTACTTCACATGTAGATTGTCCGTCAGTCTCGCAATCTTCTAAATTATACACGAGCCACGTAGGACGTCGATAGTTTCCTTCGAGTTCCTATTTTCCGGCATATATATAATGCGCGAAAATGACCGTGCATCATGCCTTAGTTCTGTAAGTTTAAGAATAAAAATCATACGGCCATAATCAAACATAGGTACATTGGACTACGCTTACATCAACTGAAGTGGGACGGGCAAAATACAAATTTTAGCATGCAGCCGCGAGCAAAAGTTTGGCATCCAGTGCTCAGACAGATTAGTTACAACGATAATTAGTCTTTGCATAGTGACGTTCACAAACTCATGACTGAGTAATTCCATAGAGGAAGGAAGCACGCCGCAGCGACTTTGCTTGTGAACGAATCAACGCAAAAAAAAAAAGAAACACTGAATGAAACAAGGGTGTAACAGGGCAGATGTAAACGTCCGCTTGTGCAAACTGATACCATTAGGAATGAAAAGCATACAACCATTTGGGCGGGTGCTCACTGCTTCGGCGGTCCTGTTCTGACCGTTTGGATGATTGAGCGGGGAAAAAAAATCGAAGGCGACCAGTCAGGGGCTCCATGTAGCACTCTCTGCAGCTGCGGGTTCGTGGCCACGCGCAAATCGTAACGGAATCATCGGCAATCTCAACGGCTGACAGCTGGCTGGCTACTTGGCACCGCTAATTCACAGCCCCTGACCTCGATCATCTCTACTCTCACCATAACGTCGACTGCCCCATTCGCGCTACTCCATTTCGCAGTTTACCCATGCAAGTTCGATCCCACCCCCCCGCAAGCTCCGGAACTTCCACACAAAAGAACGGCCACGCGCGTTCCGTTCCCCTCTTGGTGTGTATATGCGGCGTGCACTGCGCATTGATATCCTCCGGGTGCTAACAACCGTAGGGCGTCTCTGTACCTATACCGGCTCATTCACATGGTTGCTTTCTCCTCCCCCCCCCCCCCCCGGATTGCCTCCGGCTCCTAGTCCGCCCATACCAGCCGTCGGGTTCCGAGGCACTCCTCATTAGTGCCTTCCATGCTGTCTACGAAACAGAATTTGCTGTGCGCCACGCAGAAGGCATACACATCCCTAACTGCACTGCGAGCGTGCAATGCTATCGCAAAGCTAGGCAGTATACAGAGTATACTTCCTTCCAGTGTGCCATTTCGGAAACCGGAGCAAACGAACAAGCAAAATAAAATTAGAAACTGATCGTGGAGAACGATGCCCCTGCAGCCACCATTCTGCCCTGCCAACATTCAGAAGTGCCACCGAATGACAGAGCTTCGCCATGCCCACAGTCATTACGGGGAAACAGACAGCCGGAAGGCCTTAGAATACAGCAAAAAACATCAATAATACCAACAAAAACGAGACGAGTTCGTGAGAGGTAGGGGAGGAGATACTCAGAAGGCATACTATAGGGGACTTGGTGGTATTGGTGGTTTGGTTGGCACGCGATGCGCTGGTTGCGGGGGCTATCCTTGTTTCGAAAGCGCGCGCGTGTCCTCCTGCGAGCAGCATGTTGATGGCTCGCGATGCAGCATACAAGTAGCGAGCGTATGCGCATTTGGGGGGAGGCGAACACTGGCATACGCATACATTGGGGTCCAGGTGTGAACTTTCCCACCAGTGTCTTTTCTTTGATTTTGTTATCTTGTTTATCTCACTCACTCTCCTTACTCCACTTATGCAGAGCACCCACACCGACGCTCTTTCGAGTCGCCGCTAGCCACATGCTAAGGCTGCCCACTAATGTGCGGCACCTTTGTGGTGTGAAACGATGTGTGGTACATGGCACATTCACATGACAGTCGGTAGACGAGATGAACGGAGAGACGACCTGGCGGGCTTCGGTATACGTGTAAATTGCTTCGATGCAACGCGCGAAAATGATTGTTAATCATTTCACAGCTTCTTTCGGCTTACGGGTAAAGACGAACGGCTGCGATCGGTCAAGCTTTTAACGTCGCCTGAAAGCAAGTACCCGCATAGCGTGCCTGAAGAGCAGAATCGAAAGAGAAAGAGAGCTACAAGGACATTCGTAACAACTAAGTCATAAGATCAGGATAGTGAAGAGGGTTTAGATTCTAGTCTAAAGCACTGACGAGGGCGCAGAAAGAAAGACGGCAGACCGATGCGTCCAGGTGAGTGCGGTTGACTTGAAAACCCCGTTACTATGCGCCACATTTGAGCCCAGCAAACAATAACCTCTGAAAAATGCTGCCATGGTCTAGAAAAATGCTTAACTGCAAGTATTTCAATAGGAAAACAGGCGAAGGAGAGCACATGGGTCTTTTTTATTTTTTAATTGTAGCGTAATAATTATGACCCCTATTGATATGAATTAAGGTGAACGAAAAAGCACTCCTTGCGTTGGTGGGATCGGAACTCCTAACATTCGAATTACGCTTAAGGCATATGTTAGCGCACAACCGTAGAAAAAGAACTCCATATATCAAATGTACACGTTGCTCGGATAGTCGGTCCATGCATACGCGTGCACAGGGTTCACTTTCAGGGTGGGTGTAAAGATTTGTCGCAGACTCTCTCCCTATTATCTCAATGGCTGCACCCGACTCGCAGTGCCCCTCCCTATTATGTTATTGTGTAGTGCTGAATTTGTCCCCCTCCCCCCTCTTAGGTGGTGGCCATCCTCTCCTAGTCACCTATGTGGAAGCGCAATATCCGCCCCATGATAAGGGAAAGAGCCGCTGGAACAAACCTTTACCCCCCCTCTCATCTTCGTGAAAGGAAACCCTGCAAATGCCCGCAGACATAACAACGTGGAGAAGGTGGTAAATGTCTCTGGATGTACGAGGCCTGTTCGAGAAACCCACCCTTTACCTATCCGTAGCGCCACAACCGACACACATGAAAAGTTGGGAGAACCTGACGACTGTTCCGATGGTTCTACCACCCCACTCATGCGTACGCCTACGGCTGTGATCATATCACTGCCCCGATTCCCGTCGTCGCCATGACGCGTAGTAAATGACCGCTCCCCAACGCTATCGCTGCAGTTACCGACAATAAAACTTTGTTTTTCGGCCCTCCTCAATTTCGGCTTCCCTACCGAAATTCTTCCTCGCGGCCTATAACTTGCTCCTTCGACAGCACTGGCTGATCATGGAATTTCTGTCTTAAAGAGATATTCTCTTCAGTTTTTTTTTTTTCATTGCCGTTATTCTCGCCCCGTCGTTCTAGACACAGAGCGTTCTAGACACAGAGACACACAACGTGTGATTTCTGAAAGCAAGCAATGAAGAAAAAAAACAATAGCGTGGTTCCACGGTGGAACCGCAGATCAGCAAAAAAATGTAGAACTCCCTCAGACTGAATCGTGATATATAATAAAATATATTAAATGTGAAACACTTCTTAGCGAACTTCGGCGACTTTGAGCGTATCTATCTATCTATCTAGCTGCCCACGACTTTTAGCTCTCCTGGCCGTTTCGATAATGGTATCGATACCAAACTTGGTATTGCATTACATGACTGTATGAATAACATATCTGACTTGTCATGACATGAACATTATGACATGTATGTCAAGAATGTCATAATTTACATTTCACGGTCTATGGTATGGCATTATTTCATGGTATGGCATGATTGCATGGCGAACACAAGCGACAGACCCTAACATGAAAACCATGACATGCGTGTCATATAACAACTACACTGCATGCCAAGCTTATGATGCGCTTGCGGCCGTTTCGCTAGCGTCCCAGATACCAAATTCGGTATTATAGTACATGAATGGATGACGAAGGTATGTGACAGGTGCAAACATGATAATCATGAGATGCGTGTCATTTAACAACATGACTACATGCCACGCTCATGATGCGCTGGCGGCCATTTTGCTGGTCCACTTATACCAAACTTGGTATTACGCGATGCGAACGTACGGCATAGCTAAATGACACATCCAAACATGATAATCACGACATGCGTGTCATGAAACAACGTGAGTACATGCCACACTTATGATGCGCTCGCGGCCGTTTCGCTAGCTTCACACATGCCAAATTTGGTATTACGTGACGTCAATGGATGACGAATGTATGTGACTGGGGCGAACATGATATTCATGAGATGCGAGTCATGTTAGAACATGACTACATGCCTCAGTGAAGGCGCCAATACATTTCCACGTGACGCGGAGCGCGTGCTCGCCAGCGTTCATTTCGACGCGTCACGCCGGCGCTGCCACGCCAGGCGCCGGTCCTGCCATACACTCACTGGCGCGCGCCGCGCTGCGTTGCTTTGATGCATACGCGTTTCAACGCATCCTGCGTCCCTCCGTCACGAAAAGAGATTGATTGATTGATTTGTGGGGTGTAACGTCCCAAAGCCACCATATGATTATGAGAGACGCCGTAGTGGAGGGCTCCGGAAATTTCGAACACCTGGGGTTCTTTAACGTGCACCCAAATATGAACACACGGGTCTACAACATTTCCGCCTCCATCGGAAATGTAGGCGCGGAAGCCGGGATTCGAACCCGCGACCTGCGGGTCAGCAGCCGAGTACATTAGCCACTAGACCACCGCCGCGGGGCGCCACGAAAAGAGGGAGCGCCATAGAGTAACATAGCAAATGCTATATATGGGAGCACATCAGCGCGAAATGCAGCATGTCTCATTTCGCGCCAGTTGCCGTCGGGCCGCGTCGACCGACGCAGGTCGCGCCTCGCGTCATACTATAGAGTGCTCGCGTTTCGCTAACGTTGCGTCACTGTGCCCAGCCTGTGCGCGCATCAACGCTACATTGGAGTATATTGGGCCCTTGATGATGCGCTTGCGATCGTTTTGCTATAGCTCCACATATACCAAATTTGATGTTACGTGACGTCAATGGATGTCGAAACATATGATTGGTGCAAACATAATAATTCTAACACACGTGTCTTGTAGGAACATGAAAAAATACGACAATCATAGCGTGCTCGCGGCCGTTTTGCTACCACCACATATACTGAATTTGGTATCACTTGAGGTGAATAGATGACGGAAATAAACGACACATCCAAACATGATAATCATGACACGGAAGTCATGTACAACATCATTTACCTCCACCTCATAACGTTGCGCTGATTTTAAAGGGACATATACACATTTCTCATTCGTGCTTTGCATATTGATTCCCACTTTAGGTGGGATCTGCCATTTTTTTTGTCCTTGGGACTCCCTCGGACTCGGACACAGCAAATGTCCATCAACCGGGATCACACGCATTCAGACCGCCTATTAAAGCTTTTATCAGCCGGACTCACCCGAAATCAAACTCACCACCAAAGATTACTTTCTCTTCACACTCAGACTCACGGCTTGATCGGAGTTTAAATGAGCCCCAGTGAATCGATTCACGAGTCTGTTAGCGTATGATTGGCTTTTTAGGCCATGGTGCCAATGCTTTTAAGCACCAGTATCTCGAGTAATCAGCGCTCTACTTCGCACCTTTTGTTCTCCCACCTTCAAATATAAGTTATCCTTCGCTTCCATCCAGGAAGGTCGTTCATATCGATAGAGAAGACTCACACCAGATATATTTCCTCGAAAACCCCCAGGAAAGAATCTGCCGGGGGCAAGAGCTAAGTAATGGCACCTCTCGTTTCCTTCATAACTGACGCCTCTGACCTCTGATCACTAAACATTGAACTGGTGTATGAACGCTAGTGCATTGAATTAAGTATGAGTAGACGTGAGTGCAAACGTGAGCCCACATAAGGCTGAGAACAACGCTGGCATGTGATTAGTGTAGAACACCTGCTTGGCAGGCAGAAGATGTGCGTTAGATTTTCACTCGGACCATAGATTTTTCATTATTATTAAATCCGAAGCGTTTTTTAGCGAACTTCGGCGACTTTGAGCGTATCTATCTATCTATCTATCTATCTATCTATCTATCTATCTATCTATCTATCTATCTATCTATCTATCTATCTATCTATCTATCTATCTATCTATCTATCTATCTATCTATCTATCTATCTATCTATCTATCTATCTATCTATCTATCTATCTATCTATCTATCTAGTCCGCCTGCGACTTTTAGCTATGGCCGTTTCGATTAGGGTATCGATATTAAACTTGGTATGGCAAAACATGACTGTATGAAGAACATATTTCACTAGTCATCACATGAAAATCATGACATGTATGTCATTATTGTCATGATTTATATTTCATGGTCCCGCTGCTCTTGCGCTGCTTTCCTTCACATGGCGTGTTGCAAAATTGGTATGCTACGACATGATTGCATGGAAAACACAAGCGACATACCCTAACAAGAAAAGCATGACATGCGTGTCATGTAACAACATAACTACATGCCATGCTCATGATGCGCTCGCGGCGTTACGCTAGCGTCACAACCACGCATTGGTGTCTGGGTAACGCATCGGCACAAAATGCAGCATGTCGCATTTGGCGTCGGTTGCCGTCAGGCCGCGCTGACGAACGGTGGTCGCGCCCGTCGCGCCTGGCATCAGACTATAGACTGATCGTGTTTTGCTAACGTAGCGTTACTGCGTCCAGCGTGCGCGCGCGTCAACGCTACATTGGAGTATATTGGACCCTTCATGATGCACTCGCGGCCATTTCGGTAGCTTCACATATACCAAATTTGGTGTTACGTGACGTCATTGGATGACAAAATATATGGCTGGTGCAAACATGATAATCCTGACACGCGTGTCATGTAAGAACATCACGACATACCACGCTCATAGCGTGCTGGTGAGCGTTTCGTTAGCTCCACATATACTAAATTTGGTATCACGTGACGTGAATAGATGACGAAGGTAAAAAACACATCCAAACACGATAATCATAACACGGAAGTCATGTATGGTATCATTTACCACCACCTAATAACGTTGTGCTGATTTTAAAGTGAAATATCAACATTTCTCAGTCTTGCTTCGCATATCGTCGATTCTACTGTACGTGGGATCTGTCAATTTTTTTATTTGCATTTGTGTCAAACGTTGGTCATGAACACCGATTTTTCGCCCACAACAGGTGATGCCCCCTCTGACGCTGGCATGAGAATTTCTTCAAGACGAACTCTTCAACGCTGTCAAGCAAACATTCACGTCGGTCATTCAGCGGCTCGAAAACAGCTGATTTGCGAAAGAGCACTTTAGAATGAATAGCAGATTGTTTTTTTTTTCGATGGACGACTAATCATTCACAACTTTGGATTACAAATTGTGGCGCTTTATTTTGTTCTCGTTAACGTTTGTTTCTTGATATGCTTTGATTAATAGGTGGTTAAATGTTAGTATTTTTATGGTGTAGTGGTCTTATATTTTATGGTGTTGTGGCACTGTGTCCCATTTCGCTCCGTCATCGTGGTGGGTGGAAATGTTCGCGCTACAGTTTCGAGTGACAATAATAAGCCAATAGGGCGTTCGCTGGCAGCCGAAAAGAGACGGCTCAGTTTGCATCACCATCGTCTTCAGCGCGAACCAGGGTTCACCGGCTTTGGCGACGTTTGGGGTTAATTTCTTGTTATCACGCTTCAGGCTAATTAAGAAAAATAGATCTGGTGCTGCAATCATATTGTGAACAATGTGTCGAATGACGAAAATCACTTGCGTGTTGCGTGTTGTGGGCTTGCGTGTTGACCAAGAAAACAAAAGTGTATTTAACGTAATACATATTCATTATTCATTTGCTTGATACTTGACACAAATCGGAATATGGTTAATTTGGGCTTTTTTTTTTTGGTCCCGTTAAATTCAAATTACTTAGCTTTTGCTGTAAGACGAGGTTCGGAGCGTTGTTTAAAGCCTAAAGACGCCACAGAAACCTATTTTGTTTCACACGTTTACTGATTTTCTGTAGTGATTCCTGTCTTACGTGACTCATAAGCGGATAGTTTTCGTGTTGAAACGACATTTGTAGCACGACATCAATGTAATACCCTTTCTTGAACAAGACTTAAAGATGGCATGGCTGATTTTGCCCATCACCAAAGTATAGGCACTGCGAAAATTTAATGCAACACTCGTGGTAGTCATGGGTCGCGTTACTGCGGGCCCATTTCAGAAAGTTAATGAACCCTCGCACGAGGGTGAAAGAGGCCAAGCTGATGCCACCTAGAGTACAACGTTCTATAGAAAACTGCACCTCACCAGTAAAACTGTATACGCGTAGCATCGCTTTGGCAACTCTAGAAGTTGAAAGAACCTCCTTGAACAACTCCCATAGGTAATTCCGGTTGATTGGTAGATATGCCACGGTTAACGTCCCGAAACCACCATATGATTATGAGACACGCTGTAGTGGAGGGCTCCAGAAATTTCTACCGCCTGAAGTTCTTTAACAAACACTCAAATTTGAGCACACGGGCCTACAGCATTTTCGCCTCCATCTAAAATGCAGCCGCCACAGCCGGGATTCGATTTCTTGACCTGCGGGTCAGTAGCCGCGAATACCTTAATTACTATATAGACGCCCGCGGTGGGGCTATAGGTAATTCTTCACGGATTTTTCATTCAGATTTATCCATTTAATAATTTATTCATTCCTAAGGCCTGCTACTTGTTTGGGGATGAGTTCATAGCAGATAATTATTTGGCATGATTCGAAAGCACCTTTTTATATTTTGCAGGTGTTTTCATAAAAAACAGGATGGAAATTTAAAGAATACTTTTTGTACATATTATTGTGCAGCTTACAGACAAAGCTGCCTTCGGCAGGCAGTCGGCCTCTGAAATATAAGGAGGCCTTGCAGGGAGGTTTTCCAGGTTGACAAATTAAGTGTGCCTGTTACACTCGGCTCTATCGACAGTGCAGAATCAAAGTTACGGTTAGTGCCCATACGTTTGGGGACGGCTTTAAGCTCTCCCATAGTAGAGTACCTGGTGCTCTAAATCGTTACCTACTTTTTCTAACCCCCCCATACGTGCCTTGTTACTGGAATAACTGTAAATATTTTTTTTCTAAACAGTAGAAGCCATCCTCAGAAGGTGGCATACACGCTTTTTCGGAGTTCGGAATGGGAATATTGAATTTCCTTTACTGCCGTTTTAACTCGGGGAAAAAATTGCTTCTCGTCGCACGTAATATGCGAATCTGTTCAAACTTAGTGCTTTTTGCGTTTATCTTTCTCTTTGTTTTGTTAAGTAATTCGTGATCTCTGAGAATAGTGAAGTGCTGCGTGTTACATCCCGTCTATGTTATCTAGTTTGTACACGCCACTGAAGTGATTTTGTAACAGCAGACAGTTGTACTGCACTTGAAATGTTGTTACCAGTCTGCAATGAACTTCCCTGCCTTAGTCATAGTAGAGTACCTAGAACTCTAAATCGTTACCCATGGTTTCTAAACACAGGTTGCGGTATTCTCGTGCATGTGCATGCCTATAAGAAGCATATGTATGATGTTATGTTGCATTGTTCACTCTTTTCTGGCCTGTGTGAGGCAAACTTGTTAATTAGAGTGTAAAGTGGGCAAGTTATGCCTGCAGGAAGTATACCAAACGGTCAGAGAACACTTGTAGTAAATATGACATAGCGAGACTGTGCGTGCGTTTATCCAAGATGCAAATAAAAAAAGAAAATTGTTTTGCGAAATTTCTTCTTGTGTAAAGAGGCGCAGCTCCCTAATGTCGAGGCCTTTGCGTTGGCTTGTGCAGTAGCCGGGATGATGATGAATATGATGATGATCATGGAAACTGACTGGATTGTGCAGTATATGACGTCTCCTTATGATCTATATATACGATCCATTTTGTATGACTGCAAACCACTGAACACGACGAAGGGAACGGGCACAGACCTCGTCTTCGCCAACTTGAGGCTAGACCCGATACCACAAAGCAGTAATAATGAAGGCAAAGCGAAATTCACTGCTCAACATTTATGACCAACAAAGCTGGCGTATAACTGTACACCGCTTTGATTATTTGTGGATCTTAACACCCCAAAACCACCATATGATTATGTGAGACACCGTATAGAGGAGCTCTCCGCAAATTTCGACCATCTGGCGTTCTTTAACGGCACCCAAATCTGAGCACACGGGCCTACAGAATTTCAACCTCCATCGGAAATGCAGCCGCGATTTGATCCCGCGACCTGCGGGTCAGCAGCCGACTACTTTAGCCACTAGACCACCATGGCGAGGCTAACTGTACAGTGTCAATTTTTATGAAAGGGAACACGGGAGCGCGTGGCCTGCGCGCTCCGGTGGCTGCTGGCAGCGCTTTCAAGCGGGAGGGAGAGCAACCACAGTCTCTTTTCGCGTAATCTCGCGGTGAGCAAAAGAACCATTCGTTGCTTATATGGAACCAGCGGCAAGATTGCGACCATTTCCTCCTTTAAGGTGATAGCGAGAGAGCCGGTAATCGCCCTGAAGGGGGAGGGGGTTGCATTCTTGCCAGCGGTTCTACATCAGCACTGACATCTTGTTTTGCTCGCCACAAGATGACGCGAGAAGAGATTGTAGTTGCTATCACTGCTCCCGCTTGAACGCGCTGCCAGCAGCCGCCGGAGCGCGCAGGCCGCGCGTTGCCGTGTTTCCTTTGATAAAAAATGAGACTGTACACCACTGTCATTCTATTACAAGCTTGAGTGGGTAATGTCATGAGTGATTTACAGTAATACCTAATGATTCCACTGTTTCGCCCACTCATCATTATTCACTTCGGGGATATGCCACTGTTGTTTTCTTTCTTCTCAGCCTTTTCTGTCTTTTTGTATTTCTATTTCTTTATTTATCTGTCTTTTTTTCGCCCAATTCCCCCTTTCTACCCATTTCTCTATCTCTCACTATATTACTTTCTTTCTTCTTCATCAATTCTCGCATTCCTCTTTCGCATTGTTTCTATGTTATGCTATCCTCTTTCCCTTCATAATTTTCATCCTCCCCACCATCTAATCTTTCTTTCTCATGTCCTCTTTCTTTCCCACGCCTTTGTTACTCTACAAGGCTTTGCTATCCTCTAATAACTTGTTTGCGTATGCAGTGATGTACAATGCGAAAATTGTACAACAAGGATAGTACATTCATGAACATCGCAGCGATTAAACTTGTATAAACAGTAAGGCTATGTGAACAAACAAGGAGGTCATTCACAGTGTATGGTGATGTTTTTGCATTCACCTGTGAGGACAGTTTGCTCTCGTGCTCAAGAACAACATTGCCAAAAAAGACATGTTTCTAATGATGTACCAGAGGAAACACGGCTCTTTGAGGGCGTCCCCTCAGGTGGGACAGTCCACTTCGCTTCCATAAGACGAAGGCTCCGATAGCCATTAAGAGTTCGACAAAGTTATCCCTGTGGCGAGACTTCCACTGCATACTTATTTGGAACATACTGGTAACCATACGCCAAAAGATGCGTGCTAGTATACATTCATGAAAGACATGGGTCAGCGCTTCGACGCGGCCGCATTGCGGACATGTGGCGGAGGGCGCCACACCCCACGCCGCAAGGCGGTCGGCCGTTGGTAAAGCCTGCCATTTCCTAAGCCAGTTTATATCACGGACTTCAGAGGGACGTGTTTGTAGGAGTCCAACGTCTTTTCGTGCGGCATTTCCGGCACTGTTCCTTAGTTGGAATTTTAAATGCTATTTGTTCACTCATGTCAGTGGGAGACTTTCCATCAGTTCCTAACTGGGAAAACGTTTCGTTATTGTTGCAAAGATTTTATCACATGCGTGTAATACGCCGGTGGCTGTTCAGCAGCTGGTCCCGTTTCGTTTGTTAAGGCGTCATTTTTAGGGGCGAAGCTCCTTGAAGCGGCACCGTTACCCTTCGTAGTAGTGCGAAACATGTCTTACGCTTTGACCTGCAAGGTGGTGCCGGTGGGAGATTTCTCATGTGCGTTTTTGTACAAAAATAAAAAAACTAAAATTCGCAGCGTGCGCGTTAACTAAAAGCAGAATTCTCCTGCCTCTCATTCCCCATTAGCAGCCACTGGCATGTACACTGAGCACTATCTGACAAGAAAGGGTTGCTACGTTATACTCGCTGGGCGTAACCTCCTTGGTTTTATAAAGGTTTAGTGAGCGTTGGGCCTCAGTGCCAAGAATACAGTGAACTAGTATATACCATGAACTCGAGGTGGTTAAAGGTGGGAAGTAGACACGAAGCGGAAGCCGTAAGAAAGTGTACATGTGATACCTCTCGTTTAGTCCTTGGAATGTCCGCTGGATGGCGGTGCTTCGATATGCGGACTACATGATGAAAATATGCGAGATGGTGGTACTTGGAGTGTTGACTAGATGGACGAACGGACACACAGACAGATGCATGGACGGACGCACGGATAGCTGCACGGACGGACGGACGCATGGACGAACGCAGGGACGGATGCATGGATGGACGTGCAAAAACACAAACAGATGCACGCATGGCCGAGCGAATGGACGCACGAACGGTCACGCAGACGGACGCGCGGACGGACGGAAGCAAGAACGAATGTACGGACGGATGCTTCACCCCACTCTCCATCATTCAACCCATAGATATGCTGCCATTTTGTTTTGTTGTGCACGGTTGTGGTGCATTGTAATATACTTCTCTCGTCCTCGTGTGTATGTGTGAAGTCCATCTGGAAATGAAAAATCGGATAGCTGCGTCATTAGTAAACTGGCATTAGAATCGAGGGTAGGTGGGTTCGAATCCCGCCTCATATAGAGTTTTCTTTCGCCCTCTCCTTTTCATTGTTGTGTGTCTGTCTTTCTCTCTCTGTGTGCGTGCTTGTTGTCGAACCAGACATCGTTGGAGAAATGATTGATTGATATGTGGGGTTTAACATCCCAAAACCACCACATGATTATGAGAGACGTCGTAGTGGAGGGCTCCGGAAATTTCGACTACCTGGGGTTTTTTTAACGTGCACCCAAATCTGAGCACACGCGTTATAGAAACTGGCGAAAGAGTTTTGAGATGATTGATTGATTTGTGGGGTTTAACGTCCCAAAACCACTATATGATTATGAGAGACGCCGTAGTGGAGGGCTCCGGAAATTTAGACCACCTGGGGTTCTTTAACGTGCACCCAAATCTGAGCACACGGGCCTACAACATTTCCGCCTCCATCGGAAATGCAGCCGCCGCAGCCGGGATTCGAACCCGCGCCCTGCGGGTCAGCAGCCGAGTACCTTAGCCACTAGACCACCGCGGCGGGGCAAGAGTTTTGAGATCGAAGCAGAATACGACGAAGAGGAGGAAGTGATATAATGGTCATTCCAAGCCAAATCACTCTTTTAAATTATTAGTCATTTACCTACTTTATTCGTAAGTCACCTTATAATTACCCACTCTTATATTCCCTAGATGACTGAATAATAATTTTTTTTTGTTGATCAAAGTTTCAAAACTTGTTTTCGCTCATTACACATAACTGCCGGTATAATGCCCAAACCCCCATAGTGGGTACGAGCCAAGGCATATAGGAGAGAGAGAGATAAAGATGCAAGGAAAGGCAGCGAGGTTAACCAGACGCACATCCGGTTTGCTACCTTGCACCGGGGAAGGGATAAAGGGGAGAAAAGAGGTTGCAGAAAGATGAGAAGGTACACACAATCACGAGCACACTCGGGGAGCACACACAGTCTACAGGCGGTCGCTCAGGTTTGTTGACTTAAGGTAAAGTAGCAGTGCTTTAGTTGCTTTCTGCGCAACTGAGGCAGATGCCCGAGGTCCTAGTATCTTCTGCACACAAAATGGTCCGGGGTCAAGTCGATTCAAAACCATCCGGAGCTGGCATCGCTGCGTGTCGTAGCAAGCGCAGCTGCACAGGACGTGTTCGATGGTCTCTTCAGCTCCGCAGTAGTTGCATGTAGGAGTGTCTGCCATACCAATGCGAAAGGATTACACCTTTGTAAATGCAACACCCAACCAAAGGTGGCATAACAGTGTCGCATCGGAGCGGGAAAGTTGTGATGGTAGCTTTAGCTTGAGCTAAGGATCCAGTTCATAAAATTGACACCTTTGGAAGCTGGTAGACGACCAGAACGTGCGTGTGAGATCTCGAGCCAGCAGGTAAAGTTGTCTTGCTGCATCATTTCTTAATAGAGGAATTGGGACTACACGGGTTTCTTCATGGGCTGAGCGGGCTGCATCATCGGCTAATTGATTTCCGGCAATACCGATATGTCCAGGCAGCCATTGATATATAATATCATGCCCTCGTGCTAGAGCTTCATGATGGCAATGTCTTATTTCTTGTACCAGTTGGTCACGACTCCTCCTACGCATGGCAGACTGCAAACTCTGAAGCGCTGCCTTCGAAAGGGCATATAGGAAGGAACAAGCAAGCGTCCAGCGTGATTCCGACCATGACAAGTATGGCAGGAAAAAGTTCCAGGTGTTTCTCGGAGTGCGAAATTCATCCTGCTCATTTATTTATGTTGCCAAAATTTATCCTCCCTATTTAGGAGAGTGTGCAGTTTAGCACTGACTGAGTTTAGAGGGCGTCAAACGGCATTTCTTTTTTTTTTTCAAAAGACAATATTGGAGTGCACTCGATAAAACAGTATTTGCGGCAAGGTAATGAAGTGAGTTAACTGTAAAAATATTGACATGTATATCCATTCTTCAAGGCTTTCCCCGCGAGTATTATGGACTAATGAATCAATAATTGGGACCCTTTTCCGGGAATACGGCAAGCTGAAAGAACACAAATAAAATATGCGCTGGTGGTCTATTTAAATGCCACAAATAAAAAAAATTGCCCGCAGCTTCCCTCGGGGGAACACTGAGGAGGATGCGGAGCTTATAATTGGTTAACGGGGTGTTGAAGTGCGACTTACTTGGGTCGATGGCTAAATTGGTTAACGTGGTTGTGAAATGGGGTGTTAAATTGCGACTTACTTGGGTCGCTGGCTAAATTGGTTAACGTGGTTGTAGGAGGGGTGTTAAATGAGTGAACACGTACGACACGTATGCGAAAGGGCGGTGTTTATTTATTGCGACGAACTTTGAGCACAATGGCTTTTTGATGCCACTTTGGCCGGCGCTGGTCGAAGGGACGTTGATCATTGCGACCTCGGACGTCGACGCGCCGTACAAACCTACCGACGAGCGGCAACTGAGCGAGCGAGCACCGACCTTGAGTATATATACAGCGCGACGGCGCATGCACTGTTAGCTGTCGAATGTTCGAGAAGGGGGAGAAGCGCAACGGCGCATGCGCGCGCGTCAGCTGCCGATGTTCTCGAAGCGCGACGGTGCATGCGCGCGCGTCAGCTGCCGATGTTCTCGAAGCGTGACGGTGCTTGCGCGCTACATTATACAGCTAGCGAATGTTCGTGAAGAGGAGAAGCGCACGCGGTGTGTAGAGGAGGAAGGGTGCACAGATGGTGGAGGAGTGAAGCGCGCGCGGTGTGTAGAGGAGGAAGGGATGCACAGATGGTGGAAGAAGGAGGAGGAAGCTTGCGGACGGCGCCGCACTACAAGCCTCGAGTATTAGATGCTCCGCACCTAAAAAATAATTTGGGTGCTGAAGTTATTGCAGATAGTCAGAAAACAATTGTGAATTTTACTGTTTCGTGTAAAAACATTGTATTCAGCGTCAAGAAACTTGCATTGGTGGTCGGACTAAATATACGCCCAATATTTCGCCTGAAAGCCGCATGCAGTACATAAAAATAGGTGAAGTTACTAGAGGAGGCTTTTCTTTTAACTTCACAAATATTGTGTTGAAATTATGTATTTACACCAGCTTTTCGCCTAATCGTAATTCAAGGAGCATGACGTACTCGCTAGCGCAATCTTCAGCCCAAGGCTACTGGCCTGGTATACAGACAGCAAACGTGGTGCTCTCGACAGAGCAATCGAAATTAGAATGGGGCCAAAACGACTACACCCAGCTGTCGTTTTGGCCATGAGCACCGTAACCACGTCAGAAAAGGCGACACGAGGGGCCAACTAATACTACGGGGCACGCATGCGCACCGCAGCAGGCGTCTCGTCGCTAGATAGCGCGTCAATGCCTTCGGCGACGCGATCTCTTACCCCCGTGTTCTAGAACCTCCTTTCACTCAACGCTTCGCCTTCCCTTGAGAAAGCCGATGGAAGCGCCATCTTTAGGCTAGGCAAGTCACTGCATATCAATGATAGTCTGCTGCGATTCTTCAGTAGCGCAGCGTCATTTTCAGCTGAGTGGTGGCGCAGTACTCAACTCTGTCAAGTGAAAAGTGAAAGTCGAGTGGAGGAGCGTTTGTGAATGCGGGGGTTAGTCTGCACACCTTTACTAATGCCTGTGTATAAATTGAAGTGCGCATTAATTAACAAAAGATGGTCAGAACTTCCGCAACCCTCACCAGGGGTGGGGTGGGGTTGGGGTGTTAGAGAGGGCTCAAGTTCCCCCAAATTTTTTTTCAATTTCGCTTGCGTATATGTACGCGCACCCATACAAATGCACGTATGAACATACATAAAGCATAGCTGAACCTTTCGCCTCCCCCCTTTTTTTATTTGGATAAAAATTTTGGCTACGCCTCAGCCCAATTACGGCGTCCCTCATAATTAAATACTGCAACGCGAAACCCGAACCTTTATTAATATTTCTTGAAGGCCCGAGTTGTAAAGTCATAAAAGTGGTCAAGCTGCCATTGTCGCCCAAACCACGCAAATGAGCAAGCATTTAGCTGCCCATAGTCGTGTTTGTCACAATTTCTCGGTGGTTATTACGCTTTATTGTGATCGCTGAACAACCAATTGAGAGAGATGGCGGATTAGTTGCTTTTGAGAAGTAAACTACTGCGACTTTTCTCACGTACAAATCGCAGGTGAAAGCGCTAGTTTCCCAGCGACTGAGAATACTGTGATGCTCACTCCACGGCTTGCATGCAGTGGCCATTTTTACATGTCTGCGCTTCCATATAAAAGAAGGAAGGCGGAGTATGTACCGCTAGATCTTTACCGCCATTCACCTCATGTAGGTGAATAGATAATGCACATGATCAGTGAGGGTATAGGCACACGTTTTGGCAGCGCCACCACGTTGGTCCAAACAGTAAGAAAAAGCTATGAAAGAAAAAATAAAGCAAACGGCAAAAGCTTACACTCGGCCACGCAAGGATACAGTCAAGCTGGCCTAGCACGGGGCCCTCGTACTCAGCTTCCCGTTAGGCTGGATCATGATGTAGAGCTGGCGTACACGAAGCATTCCACTCACGGTGACTGGCAGGATCTTCCCGTCTCCTTTTTGGTTCTCCGCTTCCTTGGCTGCATACTCTGGATCTGCTCGCCACTGCCGCCCGTTTTTGCACAGCGACAAGTCTCGCTTCGCAATGCGTTGCTTCTTCTTCGGAAGCATGTACTTTCTTTGCACCTCCCACGGCTTTATCTGTTCGAGTGGCGAAACGCGATTGCGTGAGGCGTCTCCGTCGGTGGACGTGGCTTAGAGATAGCAGCTTTGTGGTTGTCGCTACTGCACATGCACAGTTTCGCATGACGTCACGGGGTTATGCCAGGCATTCTAGCACCTACATGGTCACTCGTTGCTGTGGCTATAAGCGCGCCGGCTGGTTTTTTGTGAAACTCGCACGTTACAACGGCGACTTTAAGGAATTCGCGCTTAAATAACTCGCGACATCTCTGAAGCAGTCACCCAAAGATGACTTGTAGATGAACTCTATATTCTTTTGCTTCTCAGTCGAATACATTATTCCTGCCCCAGCACCCACTGAAAGCTTTCTATATACAGTATTGCACTACCTCTAGCATCAAAGACTCCCTGCGCGGTCAGCTCATTTTTTAGCGAGCTACGATGGCATGTGACCGATGATGCCATCACGGGACGTTACATCACGTGTCGTCACAGTAATGCCGTCTTGACACCATAAATTTTCACGATTTGTGGCGTCATCATCATCATCATCATCATAATCATCATCATCAGCCTGACTACGTCCACTGCAGGACAAAGGCCTCTCCCATGTTCCGCCAGTTACCCCGGTCCTGTGCTTGCTGCTGCCAATTTATACCCGCAAACTTCTTAATCTCGTCTGCCCACCTAACCTTCTGTCTCCCCCTAACCCGCTTCCCTTCTCTGGGAATCCAGTGAGTTACCCTTAATGACCAGCGGTTATCCTGTCTACGCGCTACATGCCCTGCCCATGTCCATTTCTTCTTCTTGATTTCCGCTATGATATCTTTAACCCCCGTTTGTTCCCTAATCCACTCTGCTCTCTTCTTGTCTCTTAAGGTTACACCTACCATTTTTCTTTCCATTGCTCGCTGCGTCGTCCTCAATTTAAGCTGAACCCTCTTTGTAAGTCTCCAGGTTTCTGCTCCGTAGCTAAGTACCGGCAAGATACAGCTGTTATATACCTTCCTCTTGAGGGAAAGTGGCAATCTACCTGTCATAATTTGAGAGTGCTTGCCGAATGTGCTTCACCCCATTCTTATTCTTCTAGTTACTTCAACCTCGTGGTTCGGCTCTGCGGTGTTTACCTGCCCTAAGTAGACACAGTCTTTTACAACTTCAAGTGCACTATTACCTATCTCGAAGCGCTGCTCCTTGCCGAGGTTGTTGTACATTACTTTCGTTTTCTGCAGATTAATTTTAAGACCCACCTTTCTGCTCTCCTTGTCTAACTCCGTAATCATGAGTTGCAATTCGTCCCCTGAGTTACTCAGCAATGCAATGTCATCGGCGAAGCGCAGGTTACTAAGGTATTCTCCATTGACCCTTATCCCTAACTGTTCCCATTCTAGGCTTCTGAAAACCTCCTGTAAGCACGCGGTAAATAGCATTGGGGAAACTGTGTCCCCCTGCCTTACACCCTTCTTGATTGGTATTCTGTTGCTTTCTTTATGAAGCACTATGGTAGCAGTTGATCCCCTGTAGATTTCTTCCAGAATGTTTATATATACTTCATCTACGCCCTGATTCCGCAGTGCTTGCTTGACGGCTGATATTTCTACGTAGTCGGCGAAGTAGACAGCTCCGAGAAGACCGCATCGTCGACAAATATGATGCAGGCTATTTTGCTGTCCAAACAAGAAGCGACTCAGCGAATCGTTCAGATAGATTGAATCTCGCCGGAATGGTCGTCTGCACACAAGCAAACGCTTCTCCAGAAGCTCAATGTGAGTGTCGTTTAAATTTTTCTGATTTTACTTACATTAAGCCAGAAAATACAGCTGTTATGTTTGTTTATTTTGGCTTTCTCTTCTCGATGCGAGGTGGCGCTGCGTCGCGTAAAAGAAAAATTTCAACAAAGAAGTACTTTATGCACCACAATAGACAAGGACGAATCAAGTGGTGCAATGGCTCCATTTTCACAACAAGAGTGGGAAAGGGCTGAGAAAAGGGTTTTTAGTAGTACATCAACAGGCCCAGATGGCATTCCAATTAGGCTGATAAAGACATTAGGTCCGAAGACTAAGCAGGCTTTGAGAGAGGCAGTGAGCACAATAATAATCGACGGTGAAGTTCCCGATGGATGGAAACTTAGCAGGATGAGCATGATCTATAAAGGAAAGGGGGACAAAGCTGACATAAACAACTACCGTCCTATAACAGTGACATCAGTGGTCTACAGGCTGGTGATGCAGATTATAAAATAAAGACTGCAGGCGTGGATAGAGGATGAGGGGGTGCTGGGGGAACTGCAGAATGGGTTTCGGAAACACAGGAGGTTGGAAGACAATCTGTTCTCACTGACGCAGTGCATCGAAATAGCAGAAAAGGAACACAGGCCCCTGTGGCTAGCATTTTTGGATATCAAGGGAGCGTACGATAGCGTGGTTCAAGAGGAATTGTGGGGAATACTGGACACACTAGGCGTGGAACATGTAGTCACTAATCTTTTAAAGGGTATCTATAAAGGTAACAAGGTAGTTATGAAGTGGGAAAAACAGGTATCCAAGCCTGCAGAGGTAAAACGGGGGCTTAGGCAGGGGTGCCCCCTGTCACCCTTATTATTCATGATGTACCTACAAGGACTAGAGGCAAAATTAGAGGGAAGTGGACTGGGCTTCAACCTCTCTTTAGTCAAACAAGGAAAACTTATTGATCAGGCACTACCAGCATTAATGTACGCATGTGATATAGTGCTAATGGCCAACAACAAGGAAGATTTGCAGAGATTGATGGGCATCTGCGGTAATGAGGGAGATAGGTTAGATTTTAGATTCAGTAAGGAAAAATCAGCAGTCATGATTTTCAATGACAACGAAGGTAGTGAGCTTAGAATACAGGAGGTCACGCTAGAGATAACAGATAAATACAAATATCTGAGCGTATGGATAAGCAATGGGACCGAGTATCTGAGGGAACACGAAGTATACGTGACGACTAAAGGTAACAGGAATGCAGCAGTCATGAAAAATAGGGCACTGTGGAATTACAATAGGTATGATGTTGTCAGAGGAATATGGAAAGGGGTCGTGGTTCCCGGGCTGACGTTCGGCATTGCGGTCTTGTGCATGAGATCAGAAGTTCAAGCAAGATTAGAAATTAAGCAACGTGGAATAGGTAGGCTTGCTTTAGGAGCTCACGGGAATACACCAAATCAGGGAGTACAAGGTGATATGGGATTGACATCATTTGAGGGCAGGGAAGCTAGCAGCAAGATAAAATTTGAGAAGCGATTGAGAGAAATGGGGGAAGAGCGTTGGGCTAGGAAGGTTTTCAGCTACTTGTACATGAAGAATGTCGATACAAAATGGAGGAAGCGAACCAGGAAGTTGACTGGTAAATACTTAGAAAACAGCAGGTGGCCAAACCAAAAAGAACTATCGGTTAAGAAGAAAGTGATGGAAACGGAGACTGACATGTGCAGAATGGGCATGATTAAGAAGTCCGCACTAGAAATCTGTCGAACTTTTAAGCGGGAAATTGCCAAGGAAAGGATCTATGATAATACTTGGGGTAGTTCTCTACTGTTTGAGGCCAGGACGGGAGTACTGGGAACCAAGACATATCAGGCCAAATACGAAGGGGTAGACACAGTATGCAGTGCGTGTGGAGAGGAAGAAGAAACTGCCGAACACTTGATAATGTTCTGTAAAGGGCTTCACCCTATAGTTCAGGATGATGGCGCAGAGTTTTTCGAAGCACTGGGGTTTAGGGACCGGGAGGGCAAAATAAACCTTAAGTGGGTAGACTTAACTAGAAGGAGGTTATCTGATTGGTGGCTAAAGTCAAGGCACGAGTGAAAATTAAACTATTCACTGCAAAGTACGAATCCTCAAACTTGCTTTTTAAGGAAAAAATTAATATAGTTTTTGGTTCATTAGGATCGATATGGCTGTACCCTTTAGATCGGGCGCTAGTCACCGCCCGATCTAAAGGGTACAGCCATATCGATCCATCCATCCATCCATCCATCCATCCATCCATCCATCCATCCATCCATCCATCCATCCATCCATCCATCCATCCATCCATCCATCCATCCATCCATCCATCCATCCATCCATCCATCCAGCCGTCCAGACGTGTTCCATTTCTCGGACAGCATGGGCTCAGTGCTGTCTTCTAAGCAGTCTTCGTAGACTGTCTGCCTGCTGCCTAAGAATTGGAACACAGCCCCGCCGCGGTGGTCTAGTGGCTAAGGTACTCGGCTGCTGACCCGCAGGTCGCGGGTTCAAATCCCGGCTGCGGCGGCTGCATTTCCGATGGAGGCGGAAATGTCGAGGCCCGTGTGCTCAGATTTGGGTGCACGTTAAAGAACCCCAGGTGGTCAAAATTTCCGGAGCCCTCCACTACGGCGTCTCTCATAATCATATGGTGGTTTTGGGACGTTAAACCCCACAAATCAATCAAGAATTGGAACACAGCTATTGCTCGTCCGTTAGGCGCCACCCGACCATGCCCCGCTACGCGCTTTGCAACCCTATGGAGGCTGATATCTCCAGAAAGGCTGGAACAATTTACAGACATGTGCAAATTTTACTATTGCCTGTCAATCAAATAAATAGGGCCCAGGATCTATTTATTTGCACGGAGAAAAGATGAAAAACATGAGGGCGTAACAGTTTCATCAATCGTGTACTTACTCTGCCCCGCCGCGGTACGTGGTCTAGTGGCTAAGGTACTCGGCTGCTGACCAGCAGGTTGCGGGATCGAATCACTGTTGCGGTGGCTGCGTTTTTGGTAGAGATGAAAATGCTGTCGGCCCGTGTGCTCAGATTTGGGTGCACGCTAAAGAACCCCAGGTGGTCGAAATCTCTGGAGCCTTTCGCTACGGCGTCTCTCATAATCACATGGTAGTTTGGGACGGTAAACCCCACATATTAACCAGTGAATCATTTTTACTTTATTAAATACTCACTGTATTTTCATCTAATGAATAAATGTATATAGAGAGAGATAATCAAGCAATAAGCTATATAGGACGCAAAGCTACACGTGACTCCAGTAAAACTACACGTGAATTCAGGGGATGACGAAGGCTACAAGTGGTTACCTTCAAGAGTGTTGCTGGAGTATAGTGGAAATGCGAATGCCATTCTGAAATCGCATTTATCTCGCGCATATAATTGGTTCAAAGTCTGGGTCCAACCCCAGCCATAGCAATTAGGTTTCATTTCTTGTTTACATTTACTTTTTTTAGCGATGATCATTTTACGTGACAAAAGAACGGACGAACAACCCATTTTTTTTTCAGTTGGCGCAGGAAACAGTCTTACGCATTTCAAAGCCTTCTCAAGACCTTGCAGAGGGATTTATCCTTGTTGTTTTTTCAAGTTACCCTGCGCTACCGTTTTTGTTCAGCTAAAGCTGGCATGGTGAATTTTACACATCAGAAAAGCTTTGACACAGTGTCGCCATTTCGCGGTGTGCGATGTCTGTCAACAGGATTGACTGCTACAGAAAGTGCCGAACGCCAGGAAGACGGTAAGTACGTGAGCCGCCTGAAAATGACGTTCAATAAAAACCGCTATGTCAATTCTGCGAGGAATGGGAAACTATTGAACATTTTGTCGTATCATAAATAATTATTCAGTAATTATAAAAGCTTCCTATAAATATTCTGTTTACGAAGCTGGCTTTGACTTTAACCACAGAGAGTGTTGTAAATTCATCTCCCCAATCCCCCTCCCATGCGCAGGGTAGCAAACCGGCTGCCTATAGGCTGGTTAACCTCCCTGCCGTTCTTTTCCTCCTATATTCCTTCCTTGGCCCCGCCGCGGTGGTCTAGTGGCTAAGGTACTCGGCTGCTGACCCGCAGGTCGCGGGTTCAAATCCCGGCTGCGGCGGCTGCATTTCCGATGGAGGCGGAAATGTCGAGGCCCGTGTGCTCAGATTTGGGTGCACGTTAAAGAACCCCAGGTGGCCAAAATTTCCGGAGCACTCCACTACGGCGTCTCTCATAATCATATGGCGGTTTTGGGACGTTAAACCCCACAAATCAATCAATCATTATATTCCTTCCTTGGTGCCTCCGTTTTCGGACATTGCCACAGAGATGTATATGATGCACTGTCTAATTTCATTCAAGTCACTAAACTTATTTCAACGTATACATATATAATGTCCACTTTATTAAATTCTAGGGACATAATACTTGGAAAGTAATTTTAAAATGCGATGAAACATAACGCATATGTCCCAAATTAATGGCGTTAGGTAAACTCAGCTGTCTGGTCGGCTCCAATACTCAGATTTTATAGTGCAATAGCATTTGATTCTTCTTTTTTGTTTCTCACTTTCTTGCTTTTTATACAAGTAATATTTTCTTACTTTTACAATATTTCTGTTGGTAAACAATAGTGCAGCTACCATTCATAGGACACTATAAGTTTTCTTGGCCAATTCATGGAGTGGGTATGTGCCATGGTATGTGACGAACAAGAGGAATGGAATGAAAGAGCACAATGTAGTGAGACTAATACGGGCGTATGCTTTAAGCCACATCACGTACGTTGCTGCTTACGTCGATTGGAGTTCAGGCAAAAGCGACAAGCTGGACACGATCATCCGCAGGACTTACAAAACTCCATTAGGCGTACTTCACTACACTGCCAACTGCAGGCTCTTTGTGCTGAGCGTGCACAACACGCTTGCCGAAATCATCGAGGCTGAGAGGATTGCGCAGCTCGAAAGACTGTCAGACACCAAGACCGGAAGAACCATCCTCGACTTCCTCGAGATTCGTTACCACGGGATACGGGGACTGAAGGACGCGCTATTGCCAATGGGCAAGAATGCTGTACTCATACAGAATATGCCCAGAAACATGCACCCAGTGCACGATGCCGAAAGGCGCAGGTGCAGAGCGGAGGCGATCCTAAAAGCACGGCAGCCGAGAGGGTGTCCTTTTTGTCGACGCTGCTAGATACCCCTGGCCCAGCCGAGGACAACAGCAGAATGAACGAGAGCAACAACGACGCCTATCGACACCTGCCTTCTCCATGGTGGTGGTCGACACGAGGGAACGAAGTCTGGTGACGGGATCTGTGAGGCTTCCATAGTCTGAGGCGGCAGAAGAAATGGCCATAACCCTCGCAATAATTCATAGTGGAAACGAGGACATTCCTATCGTGAGTGACGCCAAGACGGCGGTCCGAAACTTCACAAAGGGATGGTCTCTGTGGAGGCGGCGCACATGCTAAACGCCGGAGCCGAAGATTTCAAGTCTGGTGCAATTGCTGCCAAGTCTCTCAAGTGGTTTCCCGCGCACCTAGGAGAGCTTGGCAGTGACCAAAGATCTGACATCCCGTCGAACCACACGAGCGCACCCCCCCCCCCCACTTCGTCGCGAGACTGCTAACCTGCCGCGACGCAGACGAAAGGGCCACCGATGTGCGACACATCGACGATGACGAGGCACCCGAGGTCGGAGGACATAATACCTCTACGACGACGATAACAGAGCCCGAGGCCTTACAGGACTGCAAGAACATCATGGTTACATTCCACGAGATCCTGAACCATTATAGAAAAACGCGACGACGTTACCCACCACCCCACATGCAGCAAGAAAGGTCTCAGGCGTCTCACCTGAGGCGTCTGCAGACCGACACATTTGAAAATTCCCGACACCTGCATAGACTGTGTCCCTCGCTTTACCCGTCACGCGGCTGTCCGTGGTGCGGGCTCGAGACAGCCAACATGGCGCATATATGCTTTGGGAGTCTTAGTGCGGTGTTTGCCGCCACTGCTCGGACGAACGTGAGTGTACCCCAGGACGACTGGCTGAGCGGTGGCGAGCCGCCCTTCTCAGTCCACGTGCAGTGGACCAAATCTGGGCTGTCCAGCGAGCCAGGGCTATCGCCGAAGACATCGCACGATGCTTCGCGGATGACAGACCCTGGAGGCTTAGCCAGGGCCAGTAATTCCTCATGGGATCCTAAATAAAGCTTATTACCTACCTACCATCCAAGCCTCATCAGGGAGAATATCACGGTGTCTCCTATACCAAGAAACATGCATCTAGAACACAACGTCGGAAGAAGAGTAGCGAGGGCCAGGACTATACTTCGTGAAGTCTCAAACGAGGAACGAGCGGTCGTATTTGTTCACGCGGCTTCCTACGCCAATGGGAAAGCGTTTGTGGCAGTGGTGGTCGGTGGGGCTGGCCATGTCGTCAATTCAGCGATGGTCAGGACGAAAGACCCAATCATTGCGGAACAGGTGGCCATCGCCTTAGCACTCAAGGTGGATAACATTGAATTCGTCTACAGTGATTCCATGGCAGCACTACGGGCGTTCGCCAAGGGGACGGTCTCTGAACGAACGCTCAGAATACTGCAAGGCAAGAACATAACGCATCATCTTCTGAGTTGGTTCCCAGCTCACCTTGGGCAAATCAACGATTCCCCTCCCAATCTCAATGAAGCAGCACACGAGGCGGTGCGAGACCTCTCCAACCGCGCCTCCTTGGGGATGCGTTCTACTGGTGAAGGGGATAACCGGGAAATTCTTACAACATATAACGAGCTCACTAAACATTTCTACCTGTCTAGAAGAATTTTCCCTCCATCTCACAAAAATCTAACCCGGCCCCAAGCACTTACATTAAGGCTTTTGCAAACGCGGATGTACCCTACTTTGAAAATGTTACACATCATGTACCCTGGCCTATAACCAAGTAATCTTTGTCCACATTGTGGGGAAATAGCTTCATTAGAACACATGCTCTGGCAGTGCACCAAATTAGCTCATATATCGAACATCACCTCTGCCAGATGGGAGGCGGCAATCCGCAGCTCATCCTTGGCAGATCAGCTCTGGGCTGTCCACCAAGCCCGCGAGGCAGCTGAGGAGCTTGGCATCTCAGTCCCCACGTGGGAGCTGCCCGCAATACAGTGATCTGTGTTTTGGAGGACCAAATAAAAGTTTAGCCAATCCAATCCATCCAAGCCACAAATCAAGAAATGCAAGCTACAATAAAATCCCCACGCGTATACGCGTCACTTGGGAAATTCCAAAAAGGTTGAGAGAACCTGTTTGAATTCCTTCGTTCATTCATTTGCGGCTATAGCGTGCCGCTTGTCTAATGACGAGTTGGCAGGAGATCTTTAAGCGAAACCATTCAAAACATTTTTGTCAATCTTGTAGCTGTTTTGCTTAAAGAATGAAAGGGAAACCCATAATTTACTTTTGTCGTGCATTCTATTGCCAAGGTACAAATAAATCCATGTTAGACAAGCAGCCTAATTCTGCCATGCAACCAGACCTGGCAGGGAGGCTTTTCAAGGTGACTAAAGTGTGTCTCTTCGATATGTATGATACCATCTTAGGGCAGAATTGTTGATGACTATGTGCATAATTGCTTGTATGTGTCAAGCTTCTCTTCACCGGGACGGCTTTAAGCTCTCCCATAGTAGAGTACCCTCTACTCTAAATCGTTACCCTCTTTTTCTACCCCCCCCCCCCCCCCACACACTGTCCGTCACCAGGGGCGGCTTTATGCTCTCCCATAGTAGAGTACTAAGGGCTCTGAACGGTTAAACATTTTTTTTATTAAACGCGCTGCGTTCCAACAGTCGGATAATTCGATCACTGCTAGCTGTTAATCTCGACAGGGCCTCATAGAATGTGAGGCCTGCGGGACGGCAATTTCGCCCTCCCATAGTAGAGTACCAAGTACTTTAAATCACTAACAACTTCCTCAATATGCATGTTGAACTACTCTTTCTGTACACTTGAAAGACACTCTCCACGGACATGTGCAGATCTTTTAGGGGCAAAGCTCCTAAAAGCGGCACCCGTTCGTCCCTCGTTGTCGTAGTCGCAGTGTGTACCCAGTGTTACATTTTGACCTGCAATGTGGTGCCGATGGGAGATTTCTCCTGTGCTTCGTTGAACAATAAAAAAATGACGGCAGATCCACTAGGTGAATGATGATGAGATTTTGAGATTTAGCGAAGCTCCTGGAAGTAATACCGTGAAATTTTCTTCCGTTAATTCGCCTGGCAATATGAGCGCTTCCTCACCGCTTCCCATTGTCGAACGTTTTCAAGATCTGCTTCGTGACGTTGACGTGCTGCCTCGGCTTCTCATTCCCGCACGGAAGGATTTTGCCGACGCTGACGTGCCGCTGCAGCTTCTTGTTCACGTACGGCGGGATCTTGCCGAGGCTGCCTTGCTGATGTGGCTTCTTGTTCCCGTACAGCAGGGTCTTGCCGACGCTGCCTTGCTGATGTGGCCTCTCATTCCCGTACGGAAGGATCTTGCCGACGCTGACGTGCCGCTGCAGCTGCTTGTTCACGTACGGTGGGATCTTGCCGACGCTGCCTTGCTGATGTGGCTTCTCGTTCCCGTACAGCAGGGTCTTGCCGACGCTGCCTCGCTGATGTGGCCTCTCATTCCAGTACGGAAGGATCTTGCCGACGCTGACGTGCCGCTGCAGCTGCTTGTTCACGCACGGTGGGATCTTGCCGACGCTGCCTTGCTGATGTGGCTTCTTGTTCCCGTACAGCAGGGTCTTGCCGACGCTGCCTTGCTGATGTGGCCTCTCATTCCAGTACGGAAGGATCTTGCCGACGCTGACGTGCCGCTGCAGCTGCTTGTTCACGTACGGTGGGATCTTGCCGACGCTGCCTTGCTGATGTGGCTTCTTGTTCCCGTACAGCAGGGTCTTGCCGACGCTGCCTTGCTGATGTGGCCTCTCATTCCCGTACAGAAGGATATTGCCGACGCTGACGTGCTGCTGCAGCTGCTTGTTCACGTACGGTGGGATCTTGCCGACGCTGCCTTGCTGATGTGGCTTCTTGTTCCCGTGCAGCAGGATCTTGGCGGCGACGTCGTGCAGCTTCCCGGCGCGCTTCTTCCTCGCGTGCTCTCACTTCAGTGTCCTGTCTGCAAGCGCGTGCCGCCGCTGCCCTGCGCGCCCGCCTTTAGGCATTCTTATCCATACGAGCACACACCGACGGCAACGAGCATCGGCAACTACAAACCTGTATCGATATGGTTTTGATTATAAAACCATTGCTTAGAAAACACGTGGCGCCTTTCGTTAAGCAGCTGGTGTCTTCTTTTTGTTTTGCTTTAGAAACACCTGGCGTCTTTCGTTGGTTTATTTCATCAATCAACGGCGTTTTGAACAAACATTTTGTATTGTTTAATCATGCACAGGAGAAATCTCACCAGGCACTACCTTGGAGGTAAACAAAGGCTGCTATATGTATACTGGGAATGAGAGAAACCAGAAGTCGGCTCTTAACACTTCTACTTCTACTAACGTTTTCTACTGGAACATGCCAATGGCTGCTAATGGGGAATGAGAGACAGAAGAATTCGGCTCTTAGTTAACGCGCACGCTGCGATTTTTTTTATCGTTCAACAAGGAAAAATCTCGCACCGGCACTACCTTGGAAGTCAAAGCGTAAGACTGGTTACACACTACGACAACGACTACGAGGGACGAACCGGGTGCTGCTATAAGGAGCTTCGCCCCTAAAAGTTCGCGGCGTGCGCGTTAACTAAAAGCCGAATGCTTCTGTCTCTCATTCCCCATTAGCAGCCATTCGCATGCACATTGAACACTATCTGACAAAAAAGGGTTGCTACGTTATACTCGCTGGGTGTAACCTCCTTAGCTTTAGAAAGGTTTAGCGGAAGTTGAGCCGCAGTGCCATGAATACAATGAACTAGTATATACCATGAACTCGAGGTAGGTAAAGGTGGAAAGTAGATACGAAGCGCAAGCCGTAAGAAAGTAAAAGCCGAATTCTCCTGTCTCTCATTTCTCTTTAGCAGCCATTGGCATGTACATGAGTACTATCTGACAGGAAAAGGTTGGTACGTTATACTCGCTGGTTGTAACCTCCTTGGTTTTAGAAAGGTTTAGCGAGCGTTGGGCCGCAGTGCCATGAATACTATGAACTAGTATATACTATGAACTCGAGGTGGTTAAAGATGGGAAGTGGACCCGAAGCGCAAGCCATAAGAAAGTGTGCGTGTGCCACTTCTCGTTTAGTCCTGGGAATGTCCGCTGGATGGCGGTGCTTCTATATGGGGAATATATGACGAAAAGATGCGAGATGGCGGTACTTGGAGTGTTGAATATATGGACGAACGGACAAACAGACTGCAGATGCATGGATGAACGCATGAACGGACGCAGAGGCGGATCCATCGACAAACGCAGGGACGGACGCACGAACAGACGCACGCGCGGACGGGCGGATGGACGCATGGACGGTCACACAGACGGACGCATGGACAGACGGAAGCAAGAACGAATGGACGGACGAATGCTTCGCCCAGCTCTCCATCATTCACTCCGTGGATATGCTGCCATTTTGTTTTTTATCCACTAGGCTATGTATTCTGGAGCTGCAGTCAGAATGGAAAACTCGACTGAACAGTGCCTATAATTCGGAACGGCTTGCATGTCTAACAGCATGTGGAGCATTGGGATGCGAGAATCCTTTGTTTTCTTGCTCCAAAGTACTTGTTTTGCGGCCATTTTTTTCCTTTCTTTCGCTCTTTCCATTTGTCGCTTGCTTCTTTTTTTTAATTTTTATACGTCGTTTTATCTGATCTGATCTCCAATTAATATTATCATGAAAGCACTAGAAGAACAAGAGGAAATGACATGCACTAATATTGTCATTAAGACCTTAGAAGGACAAGAGAAAAAAAAATCCCACCATTTTTCACTAAAGGGAGCATGCGATGCGGTGCATGGGTCGACTTGAAGCTCTGTTCATCACAAGCACATTGGCCGATAATAGCACGTCCTTGCAAGCGGAGCGCGCCATCAATTCACTGTAGTTTATGTTGCTGTTACTCGTTCAGAACTCTTGTTGGAGCACGCCACGCGGGTTCACCGCTTCGCCTCGCGGGAACACGTGGGTTCATCGCGCGTCTGAGGAACCGATGCCATCACGTGGTCGCTGAGAGAGTGTAAGGGGGTGAGGCTACGGCATATTACACAGCCACTTGCGCAGGTCCGAACGCGTCAGCGCGTCTCCGCACGTTCTGACTAGGATACAATTGCTGGAGTGGAAGCTCCCGCAATGCTTTGCCAGCAGTAGGGAAGCCAGCTTTGGCCCTCCAAAGCTCTCAGAAACATGCTATTTTCTGGTGTTGCCCACTTAGAAATCATGTGGCTCTGATTTGATAGTGTATATGCTACGCTAATTATAAATAAATAGATAGTTATTTTCGAAGAAATAATCCACAAAGACTAATATCGGTGACTTAATATCCAACAAAATGTTGATTTGTGGGGTTTAACGTCCCAAAACCACGATATGATTATGAGAGACGCCGTAGTGGAGGGCTCCGGAAATTTTGACCACCTGGGGTTTTTTAACGTGCACCCAAATCTGAGCACACGGGCCTACAACAAAATGTGCCTTGAATTGAAGGTTTACTTGAGAAAACTGGTAACACAAAGACACACTTTGAGCACTATCTGACCTGAAAAGGTTGCCACGTTAAACTTGTTGGGCGTGCGAGGAAAATGCTCCTTTGAACGGCAACAGCTCATCATGCCCCTAGTAAGATGGCTGCAGCAGCCGCCAGCCTACGGTTGGCACGGATTCCCTCGTAGGTAACAATTGCCACTCCAGGATATTGTTTGCCCCTCTTAACCAGGAAGAAAAATCAAGAATTTTCTGAGTATGTCTTTGATTGAACGCTCACGAGTGTGGTCTTCATTCAACAACTCAAGGCTGTCCAGAAGGCCCATGATGCGGCGCTGAGGCTAGGCCTCCCCGTCCCTACATCGGAACGGCCCGCGATCCTACCCCATAAAACGGGGGTGGAATCCCTCAGGAACCCAATAAAGATTTTCATCCATTCATCCATCCATCCTTGAATACAACGCGTTGGTTCATCGCGCGTTTGGAGAATCTCGTTCTCCGACGCCATAACATGATTGCTGGGGGAGTGTAAGGAGGAGAGGCCACTACGTCTTACTTAGCTCCTTACGCAGCCCGGGACGTGCCAGCACGTGAGCGTGTTCTGGCAGCGCTTGGACCAGCTGTTGCGCGTGCGCAGTAACGATAGTCACGCCGCACACAGGTTTGAACTTTGCCATACGCTGCTTCGCATATGAAAGCACTTCTCTTTGTCATAATTGATTTCTCAGAGGGCTGCGGTATATGTGATTTTGCCTGCGTTTCACCAAACGACGGCGACATACTCCAAAGTATGTCGACATACGTCTGGCCCCCTATTGTGCTCCGCACATAAAGATTGAGGCAGCTTTGCACTCGGGTGTGCAGCCTGAAGGCAATGCGAAACTGGGCAGCTTTCTTTGTTTTTTTTTTGTCTTTTCCCCACCTCTTTGTTTTTTTCTCCGTTTTCGTTTACGTTCTTCTTTTTATTTCTATTAATTTCTTCCACTCTCTTCTTTCTATTTTCCTTCCTATTTTTCCTTTCTCTCACTGTTTCTTTCGCGCTTGGTTTTTCTTTTTATATTTTTTACGTGGTTTCTCTTGCGTCGTCCCAAGCGCATAATTTTGTTTTTGGGTGTGCTGCTGGTGATAAGTGATCATGGTGCTAAGTGAACCAGGTGCTAGAAGATTCAGAGGAAGAGAACTTCTTTCAAGCTTGAGCATATGCGCTTAATATGCTACACACGGAGCGTTACGTCAAGCGGCGAGGACGGCGTACTACAGCACGTTACCACCCGGTTTCTTTAAGGGCTCCACACATGAAAAAAAAAAAACAATCTTAGGTACACATGAGCAAATACAACGGTGATATTTGACGCATATCTGCCCCCCCCCCCCACCCTCTCTTGGTGTAAACTTAAAAATCAGATCTGGAGAGCAGCCCCTCGCAGTAGTTTTGAAGATTTCGATAAGTAGTTAAAGTCACCTCTTGCCCGAATTGCTTTGGCGAAATTCATGTGAATTGTTAATCCTTCGTCGCTCTTTAAGGTTCCGCTGTCGACTCATTGAAGAACGTCGAACGTGTAACGTAGCAGCAGTTTATTTGCAGTCTATGTCTTCGCGGCGAGAGGCAAGGCCATGTAGACGTGTTGTAGGACCACGTGGGTGGGTGGGTGGGGCTGCTCATAGAATTTTTCTATCTGCCTGTCTGTGGTTGCGTAACTCAGCGCAACGGGTTATGCATACTTTTTTTTTTCTAGAGACCTGGGCACCTTGACAATTGATGGCATTAAAACGCTAACAAAGACGAACACGGGAAGAAAATTAGCGCTATCTTACGACATGCTGCGTTAGTTCTCGCCTGCCCAGTGTATACCAGCGCATTATTTTTGAGCGTCCTTCTTTGCGCTTCAGCGGTGCGCTGCCGCTACAGTTGATATTCTTGTCGTTCTTGCACAGAAACCATCGCGAGTTGCGCAACTGAACAGGACACACGAGAAGGGACAGACGAGAACAACTTCTCGTGTGTTCTGTTTGTTTGCACAACTCACGATCGTTTCTATGCCCAAAAGTCAACGCTTGAAATTGTCGTCCTTGCTTTGCCTTTGCGGCGAAACTGTGTCGTTTTTTTGTTCCCGCCCAATAGATGTCATTTCATCCCTCGCAGCACGGGGCTTAGCTAGCACACAAACTAGTGATTTGACTTCAAATGAACTTTGGCATTTACCGACCGTACCATAATCTTAGTACTCAATTTCATCTACACATACTTAGTTTTAATGCGCAGAAAGTGGTAAATGCCCAACTGGGCAAGAAAACCCCGTTCAAACATTCCGCAGAGACCACACCACGTTTGCGTTGCATTACTACTGCCATCTATGAAACGTAGTGAAAACCTCACAACAATTTTGTCATCTGCGGCGCAAGAGGGCGCGATGTGTATTCAGGAGAGGGGGGGGGGGGATTTTTAAAACATTTAGATGAAGCGCGTACATTATCGGCATGCGTATATGTTCTCCTTTCTCTCAAAATCTTCAGTTGAAAATCAGCGCTCGTGTGGTGCATTCTTAGACCTTCTTTGTACGTACATTACATCCTCATAAAGGAACGTGCTCTTAACCAGCATCGGTTCTCTTTCCCCCTTCATTCCCGCCAACTTCGGTATCTCCAATTACAGGCTGCTTGTTTAGGACATAGGGAAGGATCCTGGTAATATAAACTTTGTGTGGCAGGTATATGAACCATGCCGATTACTTAATTTTCTTGACTTATTCCCTCGACGAGAACAGTTTAGATTCTACGAGGAAACCTCATAAGCACCCCCCCTCTCCCCACCAGTAGCTAGGAAATTTTTTTCGGTGGGCGGGGGGGGGGGGGGGGGGTTTATTGAAGGCCTCAAAAAACACCCATTTTTATTGGCTATCCTGGCTAAAACACCTACTTCATCGGATTTTTGGGAGGCGGGCAAGGGCACCCTGTTTGCTACGGGCCTGTACTCCCCTCTTTTTCCCTTAGAAAATAGAAAGGTTATGTGTTTCAGTGCAAATTACCTGTGTGGAGCTATTATAAATTACTCACTTATTATGACTGCGGGTGACGGGCTCACAATTGCGTGAACTAAGATGATCTAACGAAAACATCAAAAAGAGTGAACTGTTGCAAGAAGCAAATGCTTAAATCTCTTGACTGAATTTGACAAATAAACTTCCAGAACTGCTCAATGTATAGAACTCAAACTAAAAATAGTGGAATAAATTATTGCTTCAACTACTTCATTCGGTTTAGCCTCCCAAACAATTAGCCAGTAAAGGTGGTTTACACAAGTAAAAACCATAAAGCCACAGCAAAGCAACAGTACTGAGCTTTTACCATGCCATTGCTTGTGCATACTACACATTTGACAATGTACAAAGTGTTAAAACTGCTATTACAAGCATAGTGCGAATAACTAAAGCTGCTTAATTTCACGAATATAATGCCACAGCCTCATGTTTTATCAATCAAAAGAACAAAAGAAATCAGAAATAAAAAAGGAATGCTGCTGAAGCTAACGCTTAAACACAGGGACTTTTCTTCAGGACTGAGGTCGACGAATAATGTTGTATAATAATTTTAATTAGTGATGTTGTTAGTTTCACAATTTCTGATCACTTTATCGGGGCCCTGAAACACTTTTTTCAAGTATATAACCATGAAATTATTCAATGGGAGAGCTTATTGCCTCACGATTTCGGCGCTGGGAACATTTTGAGAATCCGTCCAGTGCGAGTGGAGTTACAAAGATTTGTCGCATGCTGCAATTGGATTCTCTTTTCTTTCATCCCGACGAAAGCGCTGGAAGCTAAGCAGAGAGGGACGGCAGGGGCAAAGAATACACGTAACACACGCCTCGTGACCTCGAGCACTTTTTTTTTTCGAAGGCGCAACTTTTTCAGTGTGATCGCGCGCGCACGCGGGGACAAGTTGCGGCCTTTTGTGGTGACCTCTGTAACGACCGAGCGCGCCATGTTCAAATTTCTACGAGTGATTTTTGAGCATCTTGCGTCATTTGCCGAGAGAAGAGAAATCAATTTTTAGCTGACTTTGATAATTTAATGATAATTTAATTTGATGCGTGCTGCGCTATATTTGGCTAGAGCCTTTACTACCGATCGGCAGCATTTTCTGACCATGCTTAAAAAGTGTTGCAGGGCCCCTTTCAGACTCCGTGTTACCCTGAATTTGTCTTGCTAAGAACAAAAGCAATGTCACAATTATGCATATTTTGATTATCTGTTACAGTGATGCAGTTACTTTCAGAGCAAATTCTGATAATGGAAATTCTGACAATGACGTGCCCAGCACTCAGTAAACAACACCTGTCATATCCGCAGTTTCCGTGGAAAGCGTTTGTGCCTACAAGGTCTTAGCGCATGTCACATTGGAGACTTACTGCTTTCAGTGTCACATATTTCCTTCCAGGCACACACTCAAGATATCACTGCCAATAAGAAATGTCACTTTCCATCTGATTAGCTGTCCCGCAAAGCTTAGTTGTCTAGTGGCTAAGTTTGCTGTACTCTGAAGAAGTCTATTGATTAGAAGAAAGCAATATGCGTTATATTCAAAGTGTAATTTTAACTAAGATGTGAAGTACCTTTTGCATATAATAATGACAGAAGGAAATTCACGTATCCATTATCAGACAAGTACACACACATGTGACAAGAGCAACACGTTACGCAGTACGCACACAGGGTACTGGTTTGCAAAAGTAGACCTGAATATGCGAATCCCAATAAGCGCACACTTTTTATACCTACTTGATTCATGCACTCACACTCCTTTATATTGACATTTTGTATGAGTGTATGAACCAAAATTACACATTAAATTATCACATTTCAATAAATAGTCAGGCTTCAGTCTAAAAGTGACTGTACAAGGCTGAAGTCTACGTATACAACAGGTAGTTCTCCCTAGGGCTTCACAACCTTGGTGCGCATTTTACTACCTGCCAAGTAAACCTATTAAAAGACTGACAGTATGCTTTAAAAATATAAGGACTTGCACAGCAGTTAAGCAACTCAAGAAGTTATGGACAATAGCATCTTACTTAGTACATTATCGCCAAGCTGCAAACTTTCACACAATTGAATGATTAGTTAAAAAAATTGTAATCACTGTCGCAGTCCAAAGATTTAGTTGATGTATGCGATGGCCAGCTCTTCCGATAAGAGAATAATGTTCATGTATGACAAAGAACTTATGATACAAAGTTGCTTGAGAAAAATTAAAATTTAATGCAGTAAATACAGGAAACTTCCATGCCACACCCAGCGCTCATCCCACAAGTTAGCAGCTCTAAAACACATGTGCCGCAAATTCTGAAAACACTGAGTTTGAAAGAAAATAATTTAAATCGTAACACTACAAGTATAAAATGAAAAAAAACCAGGCATGCACAAGTTAGTCACAAACAGGCACACACTCGAACATACAATTACATGTAAATGAAAGACTAGGTTTGGGCATTTTACTAGAATTGCATCTGAGTCATAAGCTTATGTTAACTGCTCAACACGTCAAACTTTCCAAGGTTATGCACAAAATGTGTCAATTCTAAAAGGATTGTGGCTTGCATAATACAGACTGAAGCAACAAACTCATTCTTTTCATATAAGCATCATGGTATGATGCATTTTTATGATACTTGTTATGCAGGCAACTTAAGTACTGTGTGAAACTGCTAAAATGAGCATCAAAGTGTCAGTGTAGAAAATAATAAAAAAAGTTAAATTCTATAGCCCTTCAGGGCACGACATGCCGGCAGGGAACAATAAATGACTGCTTGGTGGAAGCATAGGAGATTTTCAATATGTACTATACCTGAACAGCTGAGGTATATGGTAATGTTTGACTGTAGTGAATAGCCCAACTAATGGCTCATGTTAATTGAGCTCCAAACTCTACAGATTGAACCATAATAGTATACGAAATATTGTTCATGATTTGGTGGCTGAAAAGGGGGAAATCCATAACCACAAAACTGAGAAAAGGTTGAACCATAAGCTCTATCAAAACACAGCGAATTCTTTGAAAGACACTGAAAAAGTGCCCTCACAAATATTTTGACCGCAACAAAGGCAAGCATAGTTTACAGCTATTGAGACATTATGTGTGAATACGAAGTGACTAGATGAGGACGTACGACTGTATGAAAGCAAACTTCCACAATTTTCTAAAAACAGCGAGCAATAAGAGAATGCTACTAACAATAAAAAAAGCTCAATCAATAGCATATAATGTGCCCACACAAAAAAATTCTTCTGTGTTCGAAAGCATATGCATAAAAAATTTCTACTTTTAAAAAGGATATAGAAAGGCGACTGCAGGTGCTGCAGTTCCACAGGGCTCATATTTAAATTGGTTTGTGCACCTAATAACAAGCATCATTATTGTCAATAAATAAAATGAAATACGAATACATTTAAAGTACTTCAAAGGCTTATAGCTACTGGCTCACAAAATGAAGATTAGTTGAAAGGGACAATTATTTTCAATAGGCCTTAGATTAAATTACGGTTTTGCATTCTGTAGAACTATTGCAAAACCACCCTGGGTAATCATGAGCGATCTGATTAGGCATTATAACAATGATATGCATAAAACTGAAAGGCAAGAAAGTCTCGAAAGAAGTACTCGATCACGTTTCGTTATGACATTTAGTCACACTTGGGCGGCACCTCTCCTTTCCACCATGAGTCAGGAAACATGTACTTTAGCACTTCGATGCCATCATGTGGAACATTCACCGCAGCTCCCAGGAACGTTGTCTCTTTGAGCGGGGGTGTCAGCAGCGACACAGGAAAGCAATGCAATGTGTCACACGAATCAGGCGGCAGCAGCCTGTTTTTCCAGCCGACCCTGCGCACTCGGTGAACGATTTTGTCTTCTTCAAAGACGTACAGGTACACCTCACATGCGCTGCTTCCATCTTTGAGTTTTGCTCTGTAGAGCCCGTTTGCCGAGTCATAATAAGCATTTACGCCATATCTACGAAATGACTTCAACAGTTGGCCTTCGTCTAGATCAGAGAGCTCTTCATTACGAAGACAAAGCTCGACTTTGTTCGTCCAAGGCAATGGCTGCTGGTCTTTCAAAGCACCCCAAAGGGCATAATAGCACAGGTAACTAGAGACTCCCTGGGCTGTGAGTGAGTCTAACACCTTCGGAAAAAGTGATAAGAGGCACGGTCCTGTGTCAGAGGTGCGGCCACAGCCATTGGCTTCTTCCGACTTGAGGATGTAGTTGAGAGTGAGAAGCAGAAGGCCTGCCGCAACCAGATATGCCAAGAGTCTCTTTCGACGAAAGTGTGGCAAGTTCATTTTGCACCTGCGTTGGAGGAACAGAAACAATGCGGTAAGGAAACAAGCATAATGGCTGCAAAGTTACGTGGGCATTTTAGCAGTATGGCTCTGGTACCAGGCTGCTTAGCCAAATACCTGCAGTAATATACTTCACTTAGGGAGAATGAGGTTTCCAAAAATCTTTCGTATATCGTGACAATGGTCCCTTCCACACATTTTTTTTGTGTGAAAATTCATTGAATGACACTCAAAAAGTACGCAATGTGCACATAAAAGCGAAGGGCATGATAGTGCAGGGCACCGGAAACTTCGATCATTGGGCTCTTCAACATGCGCTGTCGTAGCACACGATGTACGGGCCCCTATTATTATATTGCCTCCATCGAAATGCGGCCACCACGGCTGGGATCGAACCAACGTGTTTCGCCTCAGCAGTTCACAATAACTGCCTTACGACAGCAACGGACAGATTATAGCTGAATTCGCTTAGACAGAACCTTGAACAGAACGGAATTATCCATTCTATCCACTCGACACATGCAATTCGATACAAGTGGGACTCAGATGCATAGCTAGGATCCCATTTTCGCGGGTGAGCGGTGTGTCTATAATCCCATTTGAATACCTGCGTGTAATGTATATTTATATACTTACTCCGTCCCTACCTCCGGCTGTCTTTCAACACTGAAACGAAAGCAAAGCAACGACCCAAGTGGCTAGAACAAAAGCACGAAAAACGCACAGACGCAAAGATTAGATAAACTACGGCGAGACAACAGTTAACACAACGCCTGCTTTAGATAGATAACAAGTATAATGAACAGAGTTAAATCGGCGCAAAACGGGTACTTTTGATTGCGATCAGCGTCCGTATGGAGATCGGATTTCTCGATCTCGACCAACAACGGAACATATCGATCGGCACAAAAATTACAGATACACTATCAAAGAAAAGTCCTCCGCACATTTTTTTTCTTACGTCTCAAGCAGTGATGTGAAACATCCTTTAACAAGACGACCAGTGAATAGAAATCACAAACACCAGATAGCGTATAAAGCGTCAGAAGGGATCAGCAACAATCGATGGCCCAGATGTTTAGTGACAAAGAAAACAACCAAAGCACCAACAACGTACTCAGCTCTTTTTGTCTTATTCTTAAAGGTCAAGAGTTCACGCTACAGACTGGCCCAGCTATAAACGACGTGGCGTTTGTCAACAGCGATGCTAAAGGAGCTTGGAACACATTCTCTAGACGGTATCTTACGCTTACTCGATCGGTGAGCTTGCACATGACTAGACTCGCGGCAGTGAATACAGCGCGCGTATTCGTGCGCTAAATGCTTGCTGAAGGCGATCGAGACACTCCCCAAAGGTAACGAAGCTAACGTTGCAGAGCAAGCGCTGAAGCGATGTCTTACCTGTTACGAATACGCGTATTCGTGCCGCACAGAAGACGTTAGCGAGAAAGAAAAGGGGCACAATAGCCCATCACATGTTTACACATTCAAAACGGAACGTCCTTTCAAAATATCAGCGCTCTTAGGGCTTTACAAATAACGAAAACTGAGGCAGAAAGAAAATCACGTCGGTAAATTACAATTGCAACAGCTGCCATCGCGTGGTGTCGATAGCGGCTTGCCTGGCTCACATCAGAGATAATCTTGAGCGCTACAAAAGAATGCACATTTTAGCCCTAAATATACAAATATATATTCAAAAAATATTTAGAGTGCACTTGCAGGTTTCATTTTTAGAAGTACTGCGAATAGATTACTTACAACGTGTGAGTAGAATGTGGCCTGTGAAGACAAATAATGCAAAGACTGGACACTAAGGGCGCAGTCGTGCAAGTTTCGGTTTCGGTTGCTGTTTCGCTTTCGTGGGATGGGAACACAAGGCACGTAATTGATTTCAAGATGTAATGCTTCTCCTATAAAACTTTAAAAACAAAAGAGATCAAGAAGGAGAGTATTTGGAACGAAAATGGTCTGAAGGATTGCGTGTACTTTCTGGAAGAGCTGGCAAAGCCTGCTCCGAACGAAATTCTGTGAACAGGATGCGAGGAAATGGGGTTGCTTCCAGTATGGGGCTTCGTTTAAACCTATATGATATAGTGAGTGACTGTATCTTATCAAATTCTAGTGTTGCATATGCAAACCTGTAATTAGGTCGAGGAAGTTTTTAGCTTTAGCACCATCATCATTTTAGCTTTAGTCATCATCATCCTCATCATCATCAGCCTGACTACGTTTACTGCAGCCTGCAGGACAAAGGCCTCTTCCATGTTCCGCCAATCAACTCGGTCCTGTGTTGGCTGCTGCAATTTTATACCCGCAAACTTTTTAATCTCATCTGCCCGCCTAACTTCTGTCTCCCACTAACCCGCTTATCTTCTCTGGGAATCTCAGTAGTTACCCTTAATGACCAGTGGTTATCCTGTGTACGCGTTACATGCCCGGCTCATGTCCATTTCCCCTACTTGATTTCAACTATGATATCCTTCACCATGATTTGTTCCCTGATCCACCCTGCTATATTCTTGTCTCTTAAGGTTACACCTACCAATTTTCCTTTCCATTGATCGCTGTGTCGTCCTCAATTTAAGCTTAACCTTCTTTGTAAGTCTCCAAGTTTCTGTCCCGTAGCTAAGTACCAGCAAGAAGCAGTTGTTATTTACCTTCCTCTTGAGGTATAGTGGCAATGTACCTGTCAAGAATTGAGAGTGCTTTCCAAATGTGCTCCACTCAATTCTTATTATCTAGTTACTTCAATCTCGTGGTTCGGCTCCGCGGTTAATACCTGTCCTAAGCAGACATAGCGTTTTACAATTTGAAGTGCGCCATCACCTATCTCGAAGCGCTGTTCTCTTCCAAGGTTGTCGTACATTGATTTCGTTTTCCACAGACTAATTTTCAGACCTATCCTTCTGCTTTCCTTGTCTAACTCCGTAATCATGAGTTGCAATTTGTCCCTTAGTTACTCAGCAATTCATTGTTATCGGCAAAGCGCCATTTACTAAGGTGTTCTCTATCACCTCATCCCTAACTCTTCCCATTCTATGCCTCTGAAAACCTCATGTAAGCCCGCGGAAAAAAAGCATTGGGGAGATTGTATTCCCCTGCCTTACACCCTTCTTGATTGGCATTCTGTTGCTTTCTTTATGAAGCACTATGGTAGCAGTTAATGCGCTGTAGATTTCTTCCACGATATTAATACATGCTTCGTCGATGCCCTGACTTCGCACTGTCTGCATGACAGCCCATATTTCTATTGAATCAATCGCCTTCCCGTAATCTATGAAGGCTATGTATGTACCTCCCATTTCCCACATGCATACGTCACTGGGGTACATGCATACGTATGCATGTACCTCCCACATGGATACGTTAATTAGAACAGAGTAGTTGGCGGCAATAGCGTAGCCAGAAGGAGGCTAAGGTCTCATCGATACTTTATGTATGCTCGTCCACGCTCTTGTATTTGCACGTATGTGTAAACTCATAAGAAAGCGAAGAAATTTTTTTTGGGGGGTGGGGTGGGGGATTTTTACATTTACCCCTCACTCTGGCTACGCCAGTGGGTTGGTGGAAGCGGCCACATTCAGGGGGCGGGGCGGCAAAATTTTGCCAATGGATAACTAAACTCCAGCCTGCCCCCCCCCCCCTTCTCCCCCAGACTTTCATTCTTGAATGGCAGCCTGGAGTAGATGCGTGATGATGATACAGATAAAAAGTAAAAAAAAAAGAGTCTGTGCGTATCCGTGCGTATGTGCGCCCGCGGGTATACGTGTGTTTGTCGCACACACTGAAATTCTGTAACTTTCAAGTTTGAAATAACCCTGAAATGCATTTAGTTTGTCACAATCTATCCATGAAACGTTATAAAAATGATGTGTTTTGACGAAGTTATACTTGCGTTTTGTTATAACGTACGCTATACTTGTTTTGATTTGTATTTATTTCAATCATTTGATTGATTGTTATGTGTGGTTTAACGTCCCAAAACCACCATATGATTATGAGAAACGCCTTGTTTCCTTTATTTAACTATGTCAACTGCAAGTTGTTCTGGACGCAGTTGGTGTTATAATCATAGTAGTAGTAGTAGTAGTAGTAGTAGTAGTAGCAGTAATAGTAGTACCAATAGTAGTAGCTGTTTGTGTTTTCACGGCAGTAGTAGTAGTAATCGGTGTTATCACCATAGTAGTAGGTAGCAGCAGTAGTAGCAGTAGTAGTAGTAGTAGCAGCTTATCAGTGCTTATTACCGTCGAAGTGGTAGTAGTAGTAGTAGTGGTACTAGTAAAAGTAGTCCTAAATTCTGAAGTATATACAGCTCATTTATAAAATACGTTCCCTCTGAAAAACCATCGGATCATATTCTGCACGGACGGATTTCTATTCTCTTGCTTCCCACTTTGGCTAAAATTAACCCTGAATCCAGTGAACTCTTGACATAAAATCCAAAAGATCGCATGGCACGATCAAAATCAGAAACAACTCAACTATTGTCATTAGCTAATCTTGCCGTTGATATCTAAGTTTTTTTTATCTCGTACATTAACGTTATCTATTCCTGTGTCAATCCTGCACTCATGTTTTCCCTGCCGTCTTCTTTTTATGGATACTTACTGTGCCTCATATTCAGCGCTTCACACCTGGGCGTCAATGAAAGTGAGAGTTACTTACAGGTTTTGTCGGGGCAAATGCCTCAAACTTAAATTGAAATATGCCGAGTTATCTCTACATTTCCCTTTCGCACAGAATATACCTCATGCTGGTGCAAATATATTTGCTTCTGCACAGTGCACATAGTTGTTCTGAGACGCTCAGCTGCCAGAAGAAAACATGCTGCCTTTTGTGGTGCTGCTATCATTTTCTTCTTCTTCTGGTGTATATAATGTAATAAGAAACAGAGACGGCAATCAGGATGTCGAAGGAACAAATCGACATTCTGATTGTCGTCTCTGTTTCTGTTCACGCACTTTTGTATATTTACAAACGTGTGGGTGTTGATTATTATTTGCTTACTGACATATATCTTTGCAAACAGCACGAAGAATATTAATCAATGGTCGAATCCCGCTTTTCTTCGTCTGCCCCAAGTCGAGAGGACTGGGAGGCGGCCCTGCTCGGCTGCTCAGACCTTCAGGCCCAGCAGGCCTTGGTCCAGAGAGCCAAGACGGCGGCTTTAACCAATGGGGTCCCGGAATAGAGACTCCACCTAGTCTGTAGGGGCCTCTACAGAGGTCCTACACCTCTCTTTTGTAAATAAATGTTTTTCACCACCACCACCACCACCACCAAGTAAAATTACGTAGAACGTGAACGGCAAGAGCTAGGAGGGATTTCCTCAGTTAAGATCAGCGTGCGTCGTCTCTCTTAGCGCCCAGTGTTACAGCCATCCCGGATTTTGCGTTACTGTTCTAACGTTTAATGCAGTGTCGCGAGTACCATGCTGTCACTGTCGGGACAGTTATACGCCCTGTATTTGTTACGATCCATCCAGTTAGAAATTTGTATGTGATCTAACACAGGCCTAACAACGTGGGTAGTATACGGAACACATTGCAATGTTGCGGTAGCTTCGGGTGGCTTTAGCCACTTTAGCGAATCTTTCTCGTGAAGTGCATCAACTTGTACGAGAACATTCTCTAGCAAAATGAAGTGTTGAGAGCCACACGTAGCCAGCTGAAATACCACTTCAAGAGGCCGCAAGAATGAAGAAACAATGGGTTTGTATGAAAGATGGCGCAATACACACGATTGATTTCACTGGGTGTGTACGTTGGCGTCCACTCCACCCCTTCCCTCCAAGTATCGGCTTCCTTCATCGAAGAGTTAGTAAGCCTGATGCCCATTCTTAGCGGCGTCACGACGATCAGCCTCACTACGCCCATTGCGGGCAAATGTTTCTCCGATATATGTTTCGCCAAATAAACCGACCAGTCCTGTGCTTCGTGTGGACACATTTTACTCGCAAACAGGTTAGTCTCATCTGCCAACCTTTTCTGCCTCCCCCTTGAACGCTTGCCTTCTCATAGAATCCACTCTGTTCTGTTACTTTTACTGATCAGCTGTTCTATTGCCATCATTCTATATGCCTTGTTCATTTATTATTGGTTTAACTGTCCTTAACAGCAGTTTGTGCTTTGAAACACTCTGATCTCTTCTTGTCCGTATAGGTTACTTATATACCATATTTCTTTCCGTGGCTCACCGTGTCGCCGTAATTCACGTTAAGCCCATATCGTGAGCCCCCCAGGTTTCTACGCCGTAAGTAGGTAAGCACCAGCAAGCTTCGTAGTGATCGTTGATTTGTTTAAGATGATTAGTCCCCCTGACTTATTTAGCTAATCAGCTACAGCCTTTGGCGGTATCTATTACAGTACCGCATATACTTTTTTAACTTTCTTGACACTCGCAATATTAATTGTGTCATCTATCTTTATCATCTCACCTTCCAGAATCACACCTCCCACCTTCACGGGAAGGTTTATATAACCAGCGCCACATCCCACATGACAGTGAACTTGTACACTGACTGCGTAGAAAGTGTTTAAACGATCATGAATTGGCCAAACCTCACCACGATAATTGTGGCTCATCTAGCTTCGAAGGGAGGGAGAGAGTGAAATCTGGCTTGCGCGTTGACGTCGTTGGCGCGTATGTCTCGTACGCACCTAATGAACGGGAGCAGAACAGTGTATATCAGTGAGATTTTATTGTCACCGCTCATCTTGATAAATGGTCCCGCATTCCGTCTTTTTGCTGCTGCAGATTACCGATCTGATGTAGAGAGTTGTTGGTGAGAGTCACTAATTTACACCATCAATGTTTTTTTTTCTGTTCATCTTCTGTCTTCTTAATTGACTTCGTCGTTAGAAAAACAGGCTCCAAACGAGGCCTGGATGTCTCTCGTAAGTGTCAGAGAAGACAAATGAGGGGAATAAAAACGTGAGAAAATTTCACACTCGTAAGTATAAATAAAAGATACAACAATGTAAGATGCGTATGTGAACTCATAGCTTTCAGCAGCGTACAAGATGGAAGAATAATTTAGTTTGTAGGAGATGGTACCTGCGATGTGTTAGTGCTCACACGACTTGTGATAGCATGTCATTATTTTGAAGATTTGTTACATTTCAACAGGAACTGGCACAGTAGCCTCCTGTATATGGATTGATGAACGAGAGACGAAGGGTTGTTTGTTTTTCTCATTTGTTTTAAGCTCGGAGCCAGATGATGAGCCTTAGAGAAACCAATCATAGTTGACAACACCATACTATCGGGTATGCTGCATAAACCTTTAAATGTCTAAACGTTTTTTGAAGACGACAGTCTTTCTTGGGGACCTTCGACGCAAAAACAAAAAACAAATGGCAGATCCCACGTACAGTGGGAATCGATGATATGCGAAGCACGAATGAGGAATGTTGATATGCCACTTTAAAATCAGCGCAACGTTACGAAGTGGGGGTAAATTATGCCGTACTTGACTTCCGTGTCATGATTACCATGTTTGGATGCGTCGTTTACCATCGTCATCTACTCACGCCACGTGGTACCAAATTTAGTATATGTGGAGCTAGCGAAACGGCCTCGGTCACGCTATGAGTGTGGTATGTTGTCATCTTCTGACATGACACACGCGTCTGGATTATCAAGTTTGCACCATTCATATATTTCGTCATCTATTGACGTCACGTAACACCAAATTTGGCATATGTGGAGCTAGCAAAACAGTCGCGAGCGCATCATGAAGGGCCCAATATACTCCTAAGTAGCGTTAGCACGCACGCACGCTGGGCACAGCAACGCTACGTTAGCAAAACGCGAGTACTCTATAGTCTGACGCCAGGCGGACCAGCGTCCGTCGGCGCAGCCCGACGGTAACCGGCGCGAAATGCGACATGGTGCATTTCGGCATTTCGCGCCGATGCGTTACCCAGACAACACTGCGTCTCTCTCTTTCCGTGATGAAGGGACCACATACGCGCGGAAACGCGCATGCGTCAGAGCAACGCAGCGTGGCGTGCGCCTGCGAGTATATGGCAGGACCGTTGCCACGTCGTGACGCGACGAAATGAGCGCCGGCGAGCGCGCGCACTGCGTCACGTCGAAATGTATTGGCGCCTTGACTGTGGCATGTAGTCATATTCTTACATGACACGCATCTCATGATTATCATGTTTGCACCAGTCACATAACTTTCTCAGCCATTGGCGTCACGTAATACCAAATTTGGCATATGTGAATCTAGCGAAACAGCCGCGAGTGTATCATCAGTGTGGCATGCAGTCATGTCGTTACATGACACGCATGTCGCGGCATCATGTTGGGATGTGTCATTTACCTATGCCGCCCATTCGCGTCGGATAATATCGAGTTTAATACATGTGAAGCTAGCAAAACGGCCGTGAGTGCATCATGAACGTAGCATGTAGTCGTGTTGTTACATGACATGCATGCCATGTTTATCATGTTTGCATCAGTATCACATCTTCGTCATCCATTCACGTCCCGTAATACCAAATTTGATATAAGTGAAGCTAGCTAAATGGCCGCCAGCACATTATGAGCGTAGCATGTAGTCATGTTGTTACGTGACACGCATGTCATGATTTTCGTGATAGGGTCTGTCGCTTGTGTTCGCCATGCAATCATGCCTTACCATACCAGTTTTGCAACATGTCATGTGAACGAAACTGCGGCAAGAGCTGCAGAACCATGAAATGTAAATCATGACATTCATGGGATACATGTCATGATTTTAATGTTAGGATAGTCAAATACGTTCTTCATACAGTCATGTTGTGTCATACCAAGTTTGGTATCGATACCATTATCGAAACGGCCAGGAGAGCTAAGAGTCGTAGGCGGCTAGATAGATAGATAGACAGACAGACAGACAGACAGACAGACAGACAGACAGACAGACAGACAGATAGATAGATAGATAGATAGATAGATAGATAGATAGATAGATAGATAGATAGATAGATAGATAGATAGATAGATAGCATAGACTCAAAGTCGCCGAAGTTCGCTAAGAAATGCTTCGCATTTAAAATTTGGTCTGTCTGTCTGTGCACTTGTCTGTCTGTACAGTTGTCTGTTTGTCCGCCCTTAACGGTCTCTAAACGGTACCAAAGTGGCCAAACGATACTCCAAACGGCCGACCCCATCCACAGTGCCCACCAATGGTGCTCGAGATTCAGCGTTCATACTTCTGCGATTGTAAATTAAAAAGCAATCATTGCGCATATCTGTGGCACCATAACAACACGTCAATATTGTGTATGTGTGTGTCTTACTAGAAAAGGCATACATAAGGAATTCTAAGAACCGTAGCGTTTATCACGTTGCGCTACCCATGCAACGCTTGCACGAAAAGGCAGGTGTTTCCAACGATTTGCTGAGATGACACGGTGGTGGCACCTACCCGTCGTCTTGCGTTGTACACCTTCATCAACTCCGAGACGGGCGCGCAGGGCGCGCGCCCTTTGTTTTCCAAGATAGCGGCCAGATAGCGCTCACGTCTCACGTGCACGTGACGTGACTTGATGATCGTTCGCTTCCGCTGCACGCTCGAGGCATTCTAACGCAGCGCCTCCAGAATACCATTCACCGATTTTCTTGCGCAGAACATCAAATGAACGTTTTGTTCCCTCTCTCCAGACGCAAGACTATCGTCTTTCGACGACATTCGCTGTGTAACATGCCGATACGGGGCCAATTTTTTTTTCGGTCGTTCTGCTCTAACACCACCGACGTATGCACAAGTCCTTATACGACATCGATCTCGGCACGCTCAACAAATTTAATAACGAATAACACTCCATAGTGCATTATAGAGTAATGACTCATTTGTTGTGACGAAATGCCACCCAGAAATGCGGTACTCACTCACTCACTCACTCACTCACTCACTCACTCACTCACTCACTCACTCACTCACTCACTCACTCACGCACTCACATATTACCGCTCCCAGTTAACTTCCGACGATATTTTGTTTCATTCCATCAACAAGGCCCACAAGAATAAGACATTTCGTACACTGAGCTGCTTTGAACGACAGCGAGAACACAGTCGGTAGCGGGAGAAATACTCACTCCATGCGCATCTCTGACAAGTCCGCGGGTTCGACTCTCGGACCACGAAGTAATCTACCTCAGCAGCGCTCGCTTTTTCTCTCTCTTTCTCTCTCGCACACACACACGCAAAAAAAAAAAGTGACAGCGAACCAGAGAGGGACGTTATTGCAATATATATATCTGACGCCATCTCCCTGCGTGTAAGTTTATAGAGATGGGCTTCCTGCTTTTATTGACATAAACATAGTTATAATAATTCTAGGTGTTTAGCGTCCCAAAATTATGAGATACACCGTAATGAAGGGCTTCGGAAATTTTGACCTCCTGGAGCTGTTTAACATGCACCGCTTGGGCGCAGACAAAGGAACAGAGTGTGAGGGATAAACCCTCTTCCTTCCCCCGATTGGTGTTTTAGGGGTGATGCTCCTCGTGGTGTGGCTTGCGCGTCCCTCGTTGTAGTGCGTAACCACCGATGGCACATACCCCAAAGAGTGGTCCTTACAATTTCCGCTAAGTGGCGGCACTTGTACATGACGAATACATGATGAAAAGTTGTGAGATGATTGTACTTGGAGTGTTCACTAGACAGACAGACGGATGGACATATGGACATACAGATGGACGAACGGACTGACGGACGCACGGACAGACAGACAGACAGACAGACAGACAGACAGACAGATAGACGGCCGCATGAAAAGACGCACGGACGGACGGACAGAAAGACGAACGAATGGACAGATGGAAGAATGGATGTACGAACGGACGCACTGACGCTCACACAGATAGACGGACACACTGACGGACGCATGGACGGACGGGAGCAAGAACGAACGGAAGGATGGAGGCACGAAGGGACTGACGAATGCTTCTCCCTATCAATCATCATTCACTCCGTGGATATGCTGTGATTTTTTTTCTGGCTACGTTCCTGATGCCGCTACATCCAAGTACACAGGCCTCAAGCATTTGCGCCTCCATCGAAAATTCCACGTCTTATACGGCCAGCAGCAGTTGATAACGTTAGCTACTACGCTGCAGTGACGCCTTTTTTTATATAACAGTTCTGTGCCACAGGCAGAGCTCTATGGGTAAAAAAATAAAGAGTGGATTCTTCCTTGTACACGAAAAAAAAGGAAAGAAAAGAAACAAAATTGTGAAGTTAATTTTTGCGTCCGCCAGGGAACGTGATGAGGGCTCTTAAGGACAGAAAAATTGACTGCCGCATGACCCCACAGAGTAACGAAAAACAAATGATGTGTGTATGCCCCGAGGCCCCCATTAAATTGAGGTCGTCGAGCAGAGGACCATGGCTGTGACACTGCATTTTGAGATATTTGCGCAGAGCGCGTGTTAGCATTAGTTGCGCTCGAACCACCAAACTAATGACCGGAGAAAGGTTAAACGCGCATATGAGATAAACGGGAATGTGTATGCCTGTGCATCGTTTACAGTGTTCCCTCTACACTGCTGGAGACGATCGTATGCGTTTGATGAAAACAATTTCTTTTTGGTTTCCACCAGCTCAAACGAACCAGAATGAACGCCTCTTGGATATTGTTGGACAAATTAATCCGCACATAGACAGAATGTACGAATGGGCTTGCCGGTAGTGATACGTCGTCAAAATTGTGGCGCACAAACAAGACACGGACGTAGAAAGGGATGACAGGACTTTTCGCTCGCTTCCAATAGAATGTTTATTCAACACAGGCGACGCTTACACGTTGACCATTGCGCGCAGACGCTGAGAGTCTTGGCCCGGCAGACAAAGAAAAACCAGATAGAGCACTAACTAGGGGGTGAAGGCGCATAATTAAATCACCTAGAAAACTATATAATTGCACATGTAGAGCCACACCATTAAGTTTTGTTTAAGCATGCCAACTCCTCCGGCTGGTCAATAGATGCTGTGCCGATACAGGAAGGTGCCGCTTTCGTGATATCCATAGCCTCGTTGGACGCAAGGGTCGCCTTGCTGATACCTGTGCCGATGACTATGCAATTGCCAAATGAAGGTGCACAAGCCCAGTTCCTGCAGCACTGACTAAGATGACCGGCTGCAATGTTCTGAGGAAATTAAAATGCTCGCCACACACGCCCAAGTGGTCTTGTGGCTATGACATTCGGCTGCTGACCCACTGATCGCAGGATTGCATCCAGGCCGTATAGCGGCTGCATTTTAATGGAGGCGAAAATGCCGGAGGCTCGTGTGCCTAGATTTAGATGCACGTTAAGGATCACCAGGTGGTCGAAATTTCCGAGGCACTACACCATACGGCACCTCTCATAATAGTAGAATAGCCAACCGAGCCAAGCTTGGTTAACCTCCCTGCCTTTCCTCTCTCTCTCTTTCTCTCTCACTCTCTCTCATATTCATGGTGTTTTTGAGACGTCCAACTACAACAATTATTATTAAAATGCTCACGAAATCTGTTATGTATGCGCCTGCTGGTTGGTCCGGTATTATTATTTCCGCATTATACATGAATAACAGATTTCGTGAGCATTTTAGTAGTTTTTGGAATATAGCAGCTAGTCATCTTAGTCAGCATTGCCGGACCTGTGGCATTTTAGTCAGCAGTCAGTCAGCTCATCATCTTAGTCAGCATTAATGTATCTTCACTTGCTAACTGCATAATCACCGGCAATGATAGTCATTGGCAATGGCAATGGTAGTAGGTCACTGGCAATGGTAGTAATGGTAGTCATAAGGCAATCCGTGAGATTACTGAGGCAGTGGAGAACGGCACCTTCTTACATAAGCGCAGCATCTACATACCTAACAAGCAAAAAAAAAATCCAAGCCTGCGCAGAACACGTGGCACCTTCACCGTGAAAGCTAGGGGAGCGGCCTTTCCGAACCTTTTCTAAACACTCTTTGGGATGATTCAGGCAGACTGCTGGGTACCCACTACGTCATAAATAATCAAAATGTTTGTGTAGTGTAGGCCAGCATTCACTATGCTATTCTTCGTCATTCTTAGGAGAAGCGTGGTATCCGCTACACAATTGTTAGGAATTTTGTGCAATTTTTTCATGCAGTGGCTGATGACGATGAAGACATATACCTGAAGTGGGTATGCGCCATAGATAATAGGTGATCAAGACCAAGTTTTCTAATAGGTTGGAGCATTGGACGACCTACTCCTACGCAATTCGTCTTGTGTGATGCCTGGCTGTTCGTTCCTTTGATGATCTAAAACGCTTTATTACTCATATTAACTCGATTCCTTTCCCGATATGAAGCCTGTCTAACGGCAGTTTAGAAACGAAGTCCAAGCATTGGCGTGACTCAGTGGTAGAATACAGGGCTGGCATGCAGCGGACCCGGGCTTAAATCCCATTGTTTGACTAGGGTTTTCATTTACTGAGTGTTTTTTGTTCCATACTGGTGACGGACACAGGCGGCGGCGGAAACTACGGCACCGTGCATGACCCGTATTCTGGTCTTATAACAGCTTTCGCTGGAAAAAAGGGTTTGCATTCCTAAACAAAATACAATGGTGGCACTTTGCACGCCTCAATGTAAACAATTTAAAGGGCTTTAATCAATCTGATCCACCACTGAGTTACCTTTGTATTTGATTTTTTTCTTTGTCGGCCTAGCAAGGAGTTGCTACACACACACACACACACACACACACACACACACACACACACACACACACACACACACGCACGCACACACACACACACACACACACACACACACACACACACACAAACTCACACACACACACGCACACCCACACACACACACACACACACACACAAACTCACACACTCACACACACACACACACACACACACACACACACAACACGTGCGCTCTTTTCAGAAAGCGTATGTTTCTCACACCTTTCATCTTGGATTGACATGAAGTTTGTTACGTACTTGGGAATAGAAGAGGCACATCTTAGCGGTTGTCTTAATTTTATCTCCAACGGTTTGACGGGTGGACAGGTCTTCGTCAGGTTTTGAATATATATATATATATATATATATATATATATATATATATATATATATATATATATATATATATATATATATATATATATTTATATATATATATATGTATAGTTTTCGCACACGGGTCACTTAATTATTATAAGAGAATGAGGCTATGTGCAAACGTGGTCACCATTGTCCTTGCCACTTATATGTTTTGATATATTGGCACCTATTCAGTAAGGCTCCTTCGATAGTTAATTACTTGTTAAGGTGGTTGGTTTCGGTGAATGGTTAGTTCACTTATAGGTGATTAATAAATGATAAGGAATAAGAATCCGGACAGACTGCTACTTTAGCACTGTGGGTCGAAAGTTACGTACAGCGAGTCTTTTACTACTTACCGGGTGTATCTATACCAAATGCCCACAAACACTGTGCCGCGTATATTGTAGACATTTATATGTGCACAGTTGAAGCCCAAGATCCAGAAAGAACAATATCTAATAGGTCATCACATAGCAACCTTAACTGAAACAGGAGGCAGAACAACCAACGCAGTTGTAGCTTGATTAAGTGAGAGATCGGCTGACACGAAACTTCGTATCACAGCCAGATGCACCGAAACAAGTTTTTTGTTTTGTTCCGGATAGATTATGGACAACTGTGTTTTATGTGGAACCATTACATAAAACAAGAATGTACGATCGTACCGCTACTTATGTAGCCTTGTCGCCCACACTGCTTGCGTGCGCTTTCAAACGACCATTTCATTAAGATAATTGCCTGGCGCCCTCGTTAGCTCGCAATCACCCGAGGAAAGCATCTTTCTGGTGTGGCTACCAGATACTTTGGCATTTACAGCTTCTCAAACAGACTTGCAGCGGTGGTTACAGACTAACACTGTTATGACGACTGTGAAGTGCGACTTCACGTGTGCACGCTCTCCTCTTTCTCTCTCTATCTCTCTCCATCTTTAAAACTCCCTGATCCCTGTATAGTGTAGGGTAGCTTGCCAATCGTTCTAGACTGCTTAACATTCCTGCCTTTACTTTACCTCTTGTTCCTGTCTTAAACACGCTGCCTTAGTGAGCTGTGAGATTGCCTTCATTGCTGCATCGATATTCATTCCCTGATCAGCGCCTTAGAGGAGCCGTTGCTCTGGTAACTACTGAGTTGTGAGACAGTACATCGCGATTTATCAAATTACGGCGTGACGTTAAGTGACGTGTTGCCGTTCACGTGGATTTCTCTGAGCGCTTTGTCAGATGCGGTGAGCAGGCGATTGGTTAAAACGTGTGTTCGCTAGAGTAAATTAAATTAGCCTGGGAAATAGCGATACGAAGATGTATTGGTTTTATGGCTGGAAAAGCTTTCAGTAGAAATGCCACTTTGTCGTGACACGTGTGCTGTTGAGACATACATCTGTAACAGTGAAGCGAAACGCCGATATTACTCCTCGGGTCATGCTGCGTACTCGGTCATGCCAAAGAAACAATACCAAACAATAACCGGTGTTGACAAGATAAAATTTCATTAATTCTGTACTGATAACGTGGCTTCTAAAGCCACGAAAATTTTAGAAATCGATTCTTCAGTACAATAATTTTGGAAAAAGCACATCTTTCTCATATTTACTGTTCATTTTTTATTCCGAAGTGCTTAAGTTCTGATGTTCAACTCAACATTAAGAGCAGATATCCCTTTATAAAGTTAGGTTGTGTGATGCACGCAGCGTTGAAAGTTTTTATTGCAGCCATCGCCGTTGGTATGACAAAGAGGACTGTGCAAATCTGATTGATTTGTGGGGTTTAACGTCCCAAAACCACCATATGATTATGAGAGACGCCGTAGTGGAGGGCTCCGGAAATTTCGACCACCTGGGGTTCTTTAACGTGTGCCCAAATCTGAGCACACGGGCCTACAACATTTCCGCCTCCATCGGAAATGCAGCCGCCGCAAAATGTGCAAATCTAGAGCAAATCTCGCCTAAACGCTTTCATAGCCGCGCAGATAAGAATTCCTCCAGAATACTTAAACCTTAATCATTTAAGATTCTGGCGGGGATAATACGCGCGAAACTACGACACTTATCGCGGGGCGACCGCCTAGTATCACGTTAGAAAGAAAGAGGGCATCAGTCATCCACAGCTCCATGGAAAAAGGAGTCAACTTGCGAAACATAGAGAGGGCGCTAACTGTCCGCGGCGCCTGCGAAGAACACCGGACGAAGGGATGCTGATCTCCACGGCAACGGCGATGAAGCTTTTTCCAACTCGCCTTCCCACCCATCGATCGCAACATCGCCGAGCGGGCCGGGAGAGGGGTCCCACCCCGCCCCGCCACCACGTATCTCTCGAGCGTGCCAACGTGGTCCAAGGGGTGCTCAGAGAGGTGTCTCTCCTCCGTCAGAAGGCGACCGGGATGCGGCCCGTCCCGCATGCTGCCTCCTAGCTCCGCCGCCGCCGGCAGGAGCAGCGGCGTAGCCGCGGCTCCCAAACTTCTCCGCCGCCGTTCAAACTCCCCGCGGCGCGGCGGTACACCATGGTCATCATGGTACGCGCGACCGCGGCGCCGCACCACCACGTGGTGCACCCGGTGGTGTGTTGCACGGTCAAGCGTGTCATGCGCCTACTGCCATCCGCCCTCCTGCTCATATTCGTGCTCTCGCTCATACTCGTGACACTGGTACAAATCGCGGTCATCCACTCGCACCGACGGGCAATCTACCTCCAGCGCCGACTGGCCAGCACCTCCAGGCCGTCGCCGGCAAGGCCCCAGGTCGCGGTAGTCTCCCCGGGACAGCTGCGGCCTGTGGCCTCGTCCCCGGAAGGCGGCGCGTCCGGGTCTCCGACGGCTCACTTCCAGGCCTGGTCGGCCGTCCACAGGTCCCGGGGCGGGGACTATTCGCACCGCAAGCCCAACGCTAGTCACAATCGGGCCCAAGCGGCGGTCAGGGCGCGACCTAACGCGCTACAGGTCGAGGCCCTGCTGGACCGCAACGCGCCCACTGTGGACAACAACATCAAAATCTTGACGGGATTGGCGAACGCGGCAAGAATACGCGACATTTTCGCTGGTGCCTCGGCGGGGACGCCGCACCGTCAGAGGTTGACGTCGCCGGCGCCGGTCCGTGAGGATATGCTGGTGAGTGCAGTGCCGAGCGACGACGGAGTCTCGTGGAAATTGGTGAAAGATGATGTGTACAGACGCGCGGGTGGTGGTGTGTCGGCCGTTACGGCAGCCCGCGAAGACGACGAAGACAATGACAGCGCGCGACGGACGCGAAAGCTTGCGTCAGACAAGGCGAAGAAGACAACTGTCGAAGTGGTTACACGACCTCTTTGCCCCGAAGTGCCTCCAGGACTAGGTGAGTGTGTTGCCACTGCTGCAGTAGATGTGTTGTCTATTGGGATATAAGACGTCAACAGTAATGACAGTCCTGTCCCATATTTCCTTTGTAACGTGTAATCTTCGCGCAAAGGTGCAATGGATGAGTTACATATGGTAATACTGAATGAATTATTTGAACATAAGCACTGCTCTCTTTCGCGTTGTGTTGGTGCACGTAATAAAAAAAATGGCCCGGTATCAGCATGTTACACTGCAAATGTCGTCGAAAGACGATAGTATTACGTCTGGAGAGATTGAACAAAACGTTTTGTTTGATGTTCTGCGCAAGAAAATTGGTGAATGGTATTCTGGAGGCGCTGCGTTGGAGTGCCTCGAGCGTGCAGTGGAGGCGAACGAGCGCATCAAGTCACGTCACACGTGAGACATGAGCATTATCTGGCCGTTTTCTTGGAAAACGAATCGCGCGGCATGCGCGCCCGTCTCAGAGGTGATAAGGTGTGGAACACAAGGTGACGGGTGTAATCTTAGCCACCACCGTGTCGTCTTAGCAAAGCTTTGGAAACACTTGCCTTTTCGTGCAAGCATTACATTGCCAGCGCAGCGCGATAAACACTATGGGCCTTAGAATTACTTATGCATGCCTTTTCTAGTATAATGACACACAGAATATCGACATGTTGTTACGGGGCCTCAGATATGCGCAATAATAATTTTTTATTTGACAATTGCAGAAGTGTGAACGCTGAACCTTGAGCAATATTGGTGGGTGCTGAGGATGGGGTCGGCCGTTTGGGGTATATTTTGTTGCTGTTTGGGGTATCGTTAAAGGTGTACAAACAGATAAACGCACAGACAGAGAGACAGACCAAGTGTTTTGCGTCGAAGGTCCCCAAGAACGACTATCGTCTTTAAAAAGAACAATCCAACAACACTACACTATGTGACTATACCCTGACACGGAACGGGCCCGAAATGAGCGTAGGAAACGGGAATGACTTGGTCTTCCCGAAGAAAGAACTGCTTTGTGGGTCGTCAAAAATGATGTGCATGATCACACACCTTAAATACGAACTGGTGTACAAGAAACAAGGCTGTAATTCCTGCAACACTATCGTGTTTATTTTAAAGGTCGTCGAAAAACTTGCAATACTGATTTTTCGTGGAGGTAACGTTAAAAGCGAAAAAATTATATAAGCGATGAAATGACGATAAAAATGGAAAGATATGGCTTTTTGACTGTCAAATATCATCGCTCTGTTATAAAGCTAGAACCTCTCACTTTCTCAAGAATCATATGTTACCATGACTTGTGCAGCAGCACGTCATGTTGAATCGTTGAGCTACTCGGAACGTCTGGCGTGAAACGCCAGAAATGGACACCTCTTATCTTGGACACTTAGCTGGCGATCTACGCAAACACTCTCGCGTTACAGTCTCCTATCACATCGGATGACGTTAAGCCGCGTGACGCTGCGTGGCCAAGTTTTGTTTTTTGCTTAGCTTTAAAATGGCAGCATTTGCTGCCATCTAACAGGGCAATGTAGCCACTTGGAACTTCACACAGGGAACTAGTGTACAGATAGCGTTCTGGTAACGGATACAGCTGAGGGTTACTCGTACGAAGGAAAAAACTCGATGTGGGCTATTTCGCTATCCCATTCCTCCCTTAAGCTGAAGAAGAGCCACCCAGACGTCGAAAAGAAAGAAAAGTCGGCCGACCCCACAAACCATGGGAATCAATGTCATGCGAAGCCTGCGGAGAGTAGCTGACTGTAGCGTATTTATTTGTTGAGCGAAATGTTACCAAATGACGATACACATTTTCAGTGAGACGGAAGGGGCAACAGGTCTTTCTTTTCATTTTTCAACGTTTTAGGGACTTCCTTTTGGTTTAAATAAGTGCCGATTTTCCCGACAAACAACTCTCTTGAACATCTTCATCTCGGCAGTTCCTAACAAGTCCTAATGTCGAACGTCCGTGTTTTATTCTAAAAACGAACTGCATCGAAAGAAGGAGTGCGTGCCTTCAAAGGAAATCTGGCACCGCTTCAAGTTTTGCAGCTACAACGCGAGGCTTGGAAAAACATTGCTCATTCATAGAGTACTCTAACACATGCGCACCAAGAACTCAAAACCGCGCACTCCGTTGTTGTCGCACTTACCAGTTCGTCCGTTTTTGCACGAAGGTCCGGAAACCGGAAAATCCGCTCGCTCGAGAGATTCGCAAATAAAAGCACGCCGTTTCAGCGCGCGCGCCACTGGTTCCTGTTTTGAGGAGACATAAGACACGAGTGCGACGTGCGAGACAATGAGCTTCCTTCGCCAGTGCAACATTTTTCTGGAGTAAACACGACTGCATGTTGCGAGTGCCTTTATAAATCCACATCCCTCTGCTGCATATGTTTCACATAGGAGGACGCACAGGTGAGCTTACTGTATGGGCAGGAGGAAGGGGTTATTCCCTTTTTTTATTACCTCGTGTTGGCCCTGTATACACAGTGGTAGGAAGCCTGAAAAACAGGAGGAAGGAGGTTACCATGTGGCGAAGCTTTTACGCACTTCTTGAACCATCCTCATAGTTCACCCCTCAAAATGAAAAATCCCGAGCATGCCTGGGCTTGGGTCTCTAAAATAAACACGGGTTTACAGAACTTCTTGCCATTAAAAAATAAAGAAAGTAATAGGCAGCGCTGTATTCATTGAGAACTAATTAGGTTTGTTATTTTATCCTTCGAATCTAGTGGTGAACAGGGTGGTGATGGCGGGTTTGGTGGTTTAAAGAGTATGCCCCTGACTAATTATTTGCTGTGCCGTGCAGTCAGGTAGGTGGTTAAGGCTTTCCGTGAGCGCACACCCACGCGTTGCGGATTTATGGAAAACACTACATTTCATCGGCGTCGAGCACCTCCCGAATATTAATGCCGAATCGAAAACTACTCTGCACTCGCAGTGGCATTGTTTTGGTGCTCTGGTCAGTTTAGCGAATAAAACCAATCATTGCAGTGAAAGAATTCTCCTCTATGCCGAAAGCGAAGCCGATTGATGAGGAAGTTGAAAGGCTTCAGAAAACATTAGTCGCATGCAGAGAAAGAAACGCGAGAATGCTGCGTTGACAGGATCAGACAAACGCGCTGAAAGGCTCAGCGAATTAGAGAAAATGCATTAAAATGGTGTGCATTCTTTGTTTTCTGCAGTCATTGAACATGCAAGTCTACTAACTAACCCAGATGCAAGTCATTCATTTTGTAAGACTATAGTTTTTCGAGGAACAGGTAGGAAATGCTGATTACCTGAGGGCGTGTGGGAGCACGATTTTTTAATCAGAAGAAAGCAATCTATTTTGATCTACGGAGTAATATTTTTCAAAGCAAACTGAAGTCGGGGCAGAGTTATGTACTAATTGGACAAATGCTAATATAAATAACAATAAATACTGTTGCATAAAATAAGGCATCACATGTTTTTTATCTCGCTATAACGTTAAAAGGTGGGCGGCATTGTTTTCATTTGCATGTTCCGGCTGGTACATGAGAAGTTGAGTGCTATTTGAACAGACAACTTCAACTAGAAATAAATGTAACGTAAGGAGATTGATCGTTTATTGCTTCGCGCTGAGGCTTCGTGAAAGTCGGTGTAATGAATAACTTAGTGGTGATATTTGTCATAACGTCACATATATATAAAATCAATAACAATAATGAAAAAGATAGAAAGAGATCGCTTTTAAGAAGATACATGCAAAAAAAAGAGCAACGCGAATATTTATGCTCAACGCTACGGTAACCTGAACAAAACGTTGTGACATAGAGATAAGTTCTAACGTTACAATCACCATTAGGACCATTCATGAGGGTTCATAAAAAGTAGGAAGAGCACTACGATTAAAAAAACAATTTATCAAAAAAAGTCTTGCATCACGTATAAGGCACTGTTAAAACCAACATTATCGTGTATAATTGATCATGTTGCTCCAGTGACAGTATGTTGGTGCATAACTGCAAATTAGCTACCACGCAATACAATTTTTTCTTTATTTTTTTCTTCATTTGAAATTTTTTATCGGATTCTTTGTACTTCTAAATATTATCACGTGGATAACGGTGTGTTGCACACATCGGTCCCACTTTACGGTGCTGTGCGAGCCCACTACGCAGGCTACCAGTGGACAGCTCCATGGGGTTAAATGCAGTCTAGTAGGTCTCGCGTTTCTCGTTGAGTGAGAATAAGCTAGTAAATAATTTAAATAAGCACCGGCAAACTTGATTATGTTGTCTAGATGATCCCCACGTCCTCACAGCTTGTACTTACCACTAGGACGCATTGCTACGACGTGTAAACACGTGCAAACACGTGTTTGCGGTAACAGAGTGGTAACACGCCAAATTCAAAAATATTTTTTCGCTTTTAATTTAATAAAAGCTTTTGAATGAATAAGCACTCAAGGATTCTAGTAAATCAGCTATTGAGCATCGTTTTACTATGACCACCTCCATGTCAATTGTACAACCAAACATCTGCAAAAATGAATATTTTCGCATCTTTGTCGCCCCTTACACACTTTATACCGCACTTTATACGCCTGAACTTATCTTCAGTGTACAGTGAAATATTCTGGCGAAATTGCCAATGCCAAATATCACATTTCTCTGAATGTTTTTTTTCTTTAAATATATCTCCAATGTGGACTATATTATCCGTATTTGAGACCGGATAAGAAAAACCACGAATGCGTAAAGGTTCGTCAAACTTATTGTAAGTCCGAAGCATACTATTGTTCTCAAGGCAAAAACTTGTATTCCCCTCGTTTAGGAAGAACGCATTTAGCGACAACGTGTTTTACGAGTCATGAGTTTGAGCTTTCCGAAAAGTGTACATGAGGCTTGCAATACTGAAAAACTTTATTTTTTTTTGCAGAAGATGTTCTGAAAGAGCACTTTTGTCTTTAGGCGGATCACCCTGAATTTTTTTCAAGGAAATTGCAGATGGTCGAGTGAGAAGGTTGGTCAGTTGGCGAGTAATGACCCATATCATAGACTTCAACGATATTGAATGCTTTAGCGTCAACTGTTTATATTAGTTGGGAAGAGGACCATGAAGGTTGTGTAGGATATAACTAATCGACAGTTAATTTAGAATAGTTCATTGTTAATTAACAATAATAACAATGGATTGCGTATAAGTCCCGTGGTGTCCGTTTAATCTATGTGGCTCCTTCTTAGCTAATGTTCGGAAGTGAATATATGTTTCTGACAAGTGATTTTTTTCTGTGCTGTCCAATCATCTGAATCTTTATTCAATTCTCACTCTTTTTTATCACACAAGAAGGAGCAACCGGTGCCATTGTAGGAAGCAACAACATAATTGCACAGCGCAAGACTACGAGTAGCCACAGCGTGACTACTCGTAGTCTTGTGCTGCGCAATTATGTTGGTTCCCAATCACTAAAAAGCCCAAGCATCTGTCTTATCAGGAGGCAACAGTTGCTTCAAAACACGCGAGTAAAAAAATATAGACCATCTCCCCGAAGGGAACCATGATGCGGTGCGAAGCAGCAGCGGTGCGCAAGCTGTTGACCCGGCTGAAACGGGCGTCGACGCACATGCTGGAAGAACGGTTTGAAGTGAAACTTTGCGTAGCCTTTCCTCGAGTGAACGTTTCCTTGAAACGCAAAGATACGGGAGGCGGGTTGGGTATTATATAAGTTTCGTCGCAGATAAACAAGCAGAAAAAGTGTTTCCACTCGACGTGATGTGGAGCGTTGCGGGCAGTGGAAAGGGTGAAGCGAGAGAGAAGTGTGTTGCGAGCGGGTGGAGGAGCAACACCACCTTGGTGTGTTGGGAGGAGTCGGCAGCTGCTGCTAGTGAAAAAGAGTGTGACGTCAACGCGCAGCTGCCACTTGACCTTCTTGGCATCGTTCCAACAACTGCGGCGGGGAGAACGTGGTGAGGCGCATTGGCACGGATACACGGACGGACAACAATACACAGGCTAGTCAAAGAGCTGCTTAGCATCTAAAAACTAGTCCTGGAGCTTTGTGACTAGAAGTAACCACGCCATTTTTGTTACTGCACGTTATAACTCCAAAACTTTAGAAAAAGCTTAGTTGACAAGCTCTAAACTGCGAAAATATCTCCAGCGGTTCTCCCCCCCCCCCCCCTTTTTTTGTTTCTTGCAGCTTCAAAGTGTCGCAAAACTACGCCGGCATAAGGTCCCAAGTTCAAGAGACAGGACAGTACCGAAAGTGTGCCAGCTCTAGAAAGACATCCCGCCCAAACATTCCAGCGAGGCGACTCTCACGTCGCTACTATCTCTCGGTATACACCGAGGTATATATACGGCCCTCGGTCGTCCCTATTGTGGCAGGGAACGGCGTCCCAGGGACGTACGTATACGGACAAAACGAAAGCGATGGCTGCGCCAGCTCGAGGAAAGACAGATTGGCCCGCTTCTTCCGCCACATCGCGCCTAGGTTTCCGCGAGTTGGTTTCCGCCTCCGGGGCTCTCTCTCTCTCTCTTCATGGGAATGCCGCCTGGCTGGCCACAGACCCGCACACACCGTGCACCGTTTTTGGGGAGCACTGGAGGGCGAGAGTGGAACGTCAGGCTGCCGCGCTATGTAGCACGCCTTTGTCATCCCCAGCGCCCGGCACTTATCTGTCACAACGCGGCGATCATCTCACTCCACCTTCGCGGTACGCCGGCATTGAACAGATATATATTTTTCTTAGAAGGAGTGACTGTGCACGGTATTCCCAACTGTGTATATAAGATATGCCTAGGTCATCTATAGAAGTGCGGCTGGGCACCAGCACAACAAAGCCTTTAGAGGCAACCACGAGGTTTTTCCACCGCGGCATCTGCAGTAACACAGTTTTCGATAACACTTTGCAGCCAGCTTTTAAAAAGGGCACATGTATTACAGGAGCCTCTACGTAGAGCAAGACTTGACAGTTGTCTCAACAAAACGGAAGATACATAGTGCTTAAGATATAGAATTTTCCATTCCTTGTGTCTGCCTTTTATCACTTGAGCGAATTGTGGCCACAGCTCAACTCGGTTAGATACATATAAGGCCATTGGCGATGACCACAGAGTTCCTGTTAAAGGAACACAACTGTGACACCAAGCAAAGTAGAAATAATTTCGCAACCTAAGCGATATTCTTCCTTCTTCGTAGCGGTCGCCAATATGCTTGGGATCTTGGGAGCGTGGGCTTCACGTACTTCAGCCTAGAAAACCACACGAGCCCTTGTACAATTCTTGAGGGCAATGTCACTATGCGACCGCTTGTAAAACCTGAACTGTGTGTGCGGTGTGTTTGTTATGTGCAATATGTATCTCCTCCTCCTCTCTCTGTCTCCTTCTCTCCCTAATTCCCCTCTCACTCATGTAGGGTAGCAAACGGGACTTAGTCTAGAGAACCTCCCTACCTTTCTGATATTTTTTTTCCTTCTCTCTGAACAGCCTCTCTTTCGTTCGTGTACCTTCGGAATTGGCATTAAAGCTCGACGTATAACTCAATTTGATGAGCCATTGCGATTTTTATTGAAAGGCGCCCTTTAGACAGGAATGTTGAAGTTACACTTACTGACGACCCTGCGTGTCGCGAAGGGTTGTTTTAAGCGCCCAGCGTCTTAGGGGCAGCTGGTCATCCGTCTATCTCATGTGGCATAATGGCGTGGTTACAGTAATGCGCTAAATACAGGCTGTAACAAGGCCAGTAGGGCTCAAAGACAGGTTAAAACAAAAGAACAAGATGTAATGTAATATAATTAACAAGAATACCTTTGAGTAATCACGATAACAAATTTACAATTGCTAGAACGTTTTGAAAACATGGGAATGACTGCGTCGGGACGCGAGAGAGGGCGCCACCACCTCGCCCAGTGACGAATGCCCCTCTCCCTGCGCCACCAATGCGTCGGCACTGCTTAAAAGGAAAGGACAAGTTGTAATATAGCATAACAGAAATAGCCTGGGACAAATTGCAATAATCAACTTACAGTTGCTAGAACGTTTCGAAAACATGAAGATGACGACACATCAAAGTAGTGCGCATGCGCACTATAATGTGCTGCACGAACGAACACTAAGGCCATTAATTTGTTGCATGAACAAACAAGAAAGCAATATTCACAAATATCAGTTATGTTTTGCCCTACTGGTTGTATTCATACATCCTCGACCAGCCGCAAGTACGTCTAGAAATTCCGGGAATCAAAAAGAAAAGCAGTCAATCCAGAGTAGCATTGAAGCAAGCAACACTGCTATTATTACATGAGTTGTACTTAGACTGAACGCAGATATACACTGATGGGTTCGTCTCGTCCAGCAGCTGATCAGGTGCCGCTGTAATTTCGGCTGCAGAAATGACAATCAAGTTTAAGTTGTCGCATATGACAACATCTACGGCATCAGAGCTTGCTGCTATAAGTGCTGCTTTACAATATCTCGTTCAAGAACGTCCAGGAAAATGGGTCATATTCTGTGATTCGAAGGCAGCGCTTCAGAGTTTGCAGTCTGCCATGCGTAGGAGGAGTCATGACCAACTGGTACAAGAAATAAAACATTGCCATCATGAAGCTCTAGCACGAGGGCATGATATTATATATCAATGGCTGCCTGGACATATCGGTATTACCGGAAATCAATTAGCCGATGATGCAGCCCGCTCAGCCCATGAAGAAACCCGTGTAGTCCCGATTCCTCTATCAAGGAATGATGCAGCAAGACAACTTTACCTGCTGGCTCGAGATCTCACACGTACGTTCTGGTCGTCTACCAGCTTCCAAAGGTGTCAATTTTATGAACTGGATCCTTCGCTCAAGCTAAAGCTACCATCACAACTTCCCCGCTCCGATGCGACACTATTATGCCGCCTTTGGTTGGGTGTTGCATTTACAAAGGTGTACTCCTTTCGCATTGGTATGGCAGACACTCCTACATGCGACTACTGCGGAGCTGAGGAGACCATCGAACACGTACTGTGCAGCTGCGCTTGCTACGACACACAGCGATGCCAGCTCCTGATGGTTTTGAATCGACTTGACCCCGGACCATTTTGTGTGCAGAAGATACTAGGACCTTGGGCATCTGCCTCAGTTGGGCAGAAAGCAACTAAAGCACTGCTACCTTACCTAAAGTCAACAAACCTGAGCGGCCGCCTGTAGACTGTGTGTGCTTCCCGAGTGTGCTCGTGATTGTGTGTGCCTTCTCATCTTTCTGCAACCTCTTTTCTCCCCTGTATCCCTTCCCCAGTGCAGGGTAGCAAACCGGATGTGCGTCTGGTTAACCTCCCTGCCTTTTCTTGCATCTTTATCTCTCTTAACGCTCGTTCAGAGCACTACAACGGATAAGAAAAATGAGATAAAAGAACGAGATTGGTGCTCTGTGCAGACGTGACTTCGCCACAGATGAAGACGCCGCTAGCGTCTACAAGAGACGATTTGAGGTGGTGCTCTCTACCGCTCGTATACTGGTGTGGAATCGTGGAACGATGCCTTATCCGTTGCCAATGCTTTTCGCGCTTTGCCAGAGCGACAGTCCGTCCACGTTATCAATGCGATCAGTAAGCCACGAGTAGCGGGTGATACGAATTGCATTGGCATAATTGGCCACGCTCCACGACAGCACATCTACTCGCTCCACCGTTACTCTGTGACAGTTCACCACACTGGTGTCCTGATTTTACTGATTAAAAGCATCATATGAACTGCAACTAGAGGAAAAGCAAGGTATTCAAAACTTAAGAAACATACCTTCATTTTCATTGATCTTCCCGGCGTGTTTATTCGTATTTGGGGTGCAACACCCCGACGCCTTGAACGTGCCCTGCTTCGATATGCTCTTTCCTCTTCTTGAGATTAGCTCCTCGGAAGAAACTATGTATAGATTGTAGCTCTCTGAACTCAAAGTTATCAATAAATGGCTCACCTTTATGACTAACCAAACACGCACCATGACGGCAAGCTCGGCTGCACTTGTTGAAATCGGAGCACTGAATGCAGTGCCTAGGCCACTCGACGGAAAACGCTTCTTCATTCAGCAGTCATAACTGAGCAATAGCTGCTGTCTGTTTTTTGCCGCCGCCGAGTTTACCGTCGCGTTGGCCTGTGCGTTTAGCGAAAATGCTTCGCTCAACAGGCTCATCGCCGTTATCTTTTCCCAGCTGAAGTATTTTTTGTTTCGCGTTTGTCTGAACTTGCACGAGGTCCAGCAAAAAAAAAAACACAAAAAATACAGGCATACTCGTTGCTACTATACGACTACGACACTCTGACGGCCACACACACACACACACACACACACAAATATATATATATATATATATATATATATATATATATATATATATATGTGTGTGTGTGTGTGTGTGTGTGTGTGTGTGTGTGTGTGTGTGTGCGTGTGTGTGCGTAAGAAAAAGAAGCGTGTCGGCAATACGCTTTTTTGGATATTAGCACGGAACGTTCCTGAAGTGTTGTCTCACGTGCGCTCGTTGGTTGCACATAGCGACGTGGTTACAGCGAACTATACTTGGACGAGTACAGAAAGACACAACACAACGCCGCGAAATCGAAAGACTGGTGTATAGTGTTCTCCTGCCTTCGTCCAAGTAGTTGAACGGAACCCCTTCGCCTCTGTGGTGTATATCGGCCAAATAAATAGGAAAAGGCAACGAGGCTAAGTGAGAGAGTCTTCTAAAGTGAAAGAGGCTTCTTGCGACACAGAACAAGATCACACGTTAGCTTCTTTGATTTATCTAGCTAGAAGTATTGTGTTAACGCCAACATTTTTCACATGTTAGAAGCACAATTTAGCGACGCAGTTCACGTTGTTTTTCTATCTGAGCTTGATTTATTGATGTCACCGTATTGTCACAACATAATTGGTTTATAAGTAGCTCTTCAAGAGCAATAGTAGTAATAGCAGCTGCGGTTCTATGCAACAAAACAACGATGAATATTGCCCCGCCACGGTGGTCTAGTGGCTATGGTACTCGGCTGCTGACCCGTAGGTCGCGGGATCAAATCCCGGCTGTGGCGGCTGCATTTCCGATGGAGGCGAAAATGTTGTAGGCCCGTGTACTCAGATTTGGGTGCACGTTAAAGAACCCCAGGTGGTCAAAATTTCCGGAGCCCTCCACTACGGCGTCTCTCTTAATCAAATAGTGGTTTTGGGACGTTAAACCCCACCAATCAATCAATCAATCAATCAATCAATCAATCAATCAATCAATCAATCAGCGATGAATATTAGGGACGCCGCGTTGGAGGACAGTCAAAATGTCGACTACCTCGCGCTCTTTAACATGTGCCTAAATTTAAGTTCGCGATCCTCTAGCATTTCACCATCATCGAAATGCGACCGGCGCAGCCGGGATTCGAGGCCACGATCTTCGGGTAGTCGAACACCATTACAGCTAGACAGCAGGTGTTCTTCACGCGTTTTTGGCTTTCTTCGCTCACCAAGTTTTCTGTGCGAGAGGCTATATGGCATGTCTTCGCGAATGTGATTCCAGCCACTCCTGCACGAACAGCGAGAATACCTCTGAAGAAGTAAAGTGGATTGGATAAACATTGATTTGGTTCTCCAGAACACAGATCACTGTGTCGCGGGCAGCTCCCACGTGGGGACTGAGATGCCAAGCTCCTCAGCCACCTCGCGGGCTTGGTGGACAGTCCAGAGCTGATCTGCCAAGGACGAGCTGCGGCTTGCCGCCTCCCATCTGGCAGAGGTGACGTTCGATAAATGAGCGAATTTGGTACTGAATGCGTGCTTTTCGAAGTCAATTAGAGTTTTCATGATCAAGTCTGAAAGGCTCAGCAACTTATTTTCGATGCATAGATTCTCCAAGTATCTGAGATTCTAACTTTCAAAGCGGTGGCCACGGGAAATTACTTTGGTGTTTGCCCGTATGAAGAAACAAATCAAGATGGAGATTAGTATAAACACGACAGGCATTGCGTACACACGCTGATGAGATGGAGCCCTCAAAAGACTGAGCTTAAGTTCTAAAGCAAGTGCTATACTTACTCATTCAAGTTCAACCAGCGCCGAGCAGGTGGTTTGGCGAGGCTGCCAGCGCGGAGCTTTCTCAAAGCAGCCGACTATTCCTATGTAAGCATGTTGTGACGTTCTTCCACAGGCTGGTTTGCATCTTTACTATACGCATATAGGCTGACCCTACTGGCAATCTGAAATGGTAATCTATGTCGAGCCTGTACACCAGCTTCGCAAATAAAACTCTTCGAGTCAATTTAGAGGTTCCACCTCAAAGGAACAACGTTCGAAGACACAATGTGAATTTGGTTCTCTATACTGTAGAGCGCGAATGTTCCGGTCATTTCATAACACCACACGATTGAGTAGCGCATTACTGACGGCCCTGCTCGGAGAGTGCTGTGGGTGCCCTGAGCTGACGCATATGTCTAGGCCAACGCTTAATAATATGAGCGACACGACAAAGTATATATTACATTGAAATCGAGTTGGAGGGAGAAAGTGGAATTTGGGGGGGGGGGGGTTGCGGGTTCAATTGGGAAACTTGATAGATGTTAGCCGGGCTAGCGATCTGGTGAACGTCTAAACAAGTTGGGGTGAAGAGCAAGAGAATGTATACCACTACAGCATGAAATACATAAAAGCACAGAAAATGATCTCCCCTCCTCCTTGCGCATGAATATGTAGAGGTAATATGCGTTTTATTTATGGCCTCAGTATCACACACAAATGAATTCAAACCCGCAAAGACATAGTAAAGGAAGAATCCGATCCACAACATGATTCGTACCGTGAGAAAAATGAAAAAGAAGTATCTGACGTTGCTCAAAACAAGCAGGTGGTGTCGGCTTGAAAGAACCCGAATGCCCCGCAACATGTTTCCGAAAAAAGGAAGCTTCTTTGCGTAGTGTAGCAAAGATAGTACAGGCTATGCGACACAGTTGAAAGCTCAGAATCGCACATGAGGTCACAAAAATGTCATTATCTGCCATGGGAGGCTCAAACGAACGTGTATGTATTATTAGGGCCCTGAGAAACTCTTCCAAACATACCAATGAATGGATTAACTAGAGGAGTTTATCGCCTGTTACATATTCGGCGTCTGAAACGACCGACAGGAGCCGAGGAACAGATGACGGAAGCAGTGCCAGGAGACAAAAACGCTCTATTCACTCAGCGACGCGCTTTTTATGCACTGTTCAACCTATCAGAAGGTGGCAAAAACAAAAAAAATTGCCCGCAGCTTCCCTCGGGGGAACACTGAGGAGGATGCGGAGCATATAATTGGTCAACGGGGTGTTAAAGTGCGGCTTACTTGGGTCGATGGCTAAATTGGTTACCGTGGTTGTGAAATGGGGTGTTAAATTGCGACTTACTTGGGTCGCTCGCTAAATTGGTTAACGTGGTTGTAGGAGGGGTGTTAAATGAGTGAACACGTACGACACGTATGCGAAAGGGCGGTGTTTATTTATTGCGACGAACTTTGAGCACGATGGCTTTTAGATGCCACTTTGGCCGGCGCTGGTCGAAGGGACGTCGATCATTGCGACCTCGGACGTCGACGCGCCGTACAAACCAACCGACGAGCGGCAACTGAGCGAGCGAGCACCGACCTTGAGTATATATACAGCGCGACGGCGCATGCACTGTTAGCTGTCGAATGTTCGAGAAGGGGGAGAAGCGCAACGGCGCATGCGCGCGCGTCAGCTGCTGATGTTCTCGAAGCGGGACGGCGCGTGCGCGCGCGTCAGCTGCCGATGTTCTCGAAGCGTGACGGCGCATGCGCGCTACATTATACAGCTAGCGAATGTTCGTGAAGAGGAGAAGCGCACGCGGTGTGTAGAGGAGGAAGGGTGCACAGATGGTGGAGGAGTGAAGCACGCGCGGTGTATAGAGGAGGAAGGGATGCACAGATGGTGGAAGAAGGAAGAGGAAGCTTGCGGACGGCGCCGCACTACAAGCCTCGAGTATTAGATGCTCCGCATCTAAAACAAAATGAAAGCCAAACGAAAGAGCGTGGCAAGCTGGGCGAATGTTACAACTCGGCCAAAGCTACCCATGTCGGAAGGCGTTCAAGAGAAGGATGGTTCTTGAACAACTGAAGGTAGGAACAGGTGGCCAACATTCGAGGCAAGTCTGTTCAAGCACAGCGCTGACCGCACGTTTCACACGTTCACATTGTCCTTGTGCTTGACACGGGTGGAGATGACGGGTTGCATGGCGGCACATGCGGACACGCTGTGGTTGGCACCCGCACAGTGGACGAAGATGGCACTTGGTGTCCTCGGGCACCAACAAGCTCGCAGAGTTTTTGGGGCTCACAGGAGGAGGCGACGATGAGAACGGGCTTCGGTCGCCGATTGGTGCTCGGATGCCACGCATGTAGCGAGAAGGAGCTGGCAGAAGACACCTGGCGCAGGGTTGGACTCGCCAGGCAGCATGAAGGGATCTGAAACAGCATAGTGAACAAGCGGCAGGAGTGTAGTAACTACGTCAGGAGCAACCTGACGCCCAAGTTTGCGAAAGCCCGACTGTTGAATTCACTGGGAGCAGATAACACGAAACCAAAACTACAATGGAGAAGCCTGCGCCGAAATGCATGCACACACATTGGGAGGGAGAGAAAAAGAAACACTAGGGAGTGCGGCTGAGGCAGTCAGCATTTGCATGGTGTTTGCCTTTCTTGTGCCGCACTGTGAAATCAAATTGTTGATTGATTGATATGTAGGGTTTAACGTCGCAAAACCACCATGTGATTATTAGAGACGCCATAGTGGAGGGCTCCGGAAATTTCGACCAGAAATCAAATTGTTGGAGTGCGAGACTTCACCTCATAAAGCGGCCATTTTTGTTTGACATCTGGTTGAGCCACACCAAAGGGGAGTGATCGGTTTCGAAAAGAAAGGAAGACCCTTTCAGATAACACGAGAGCTTTTCGAGGGCCCACACCAAGCAGGCGCATTCTTTTTCCGTTGTGCTGTATGCCTGCTCATGAGACGTGAGCTTTCTACTCGCGTAGATACCAGGGTGTTTCTCGCCTTTTTCGTTCACTTGACTTAGAACGACATCCATCCCGCGTTCACTGGCGTCGCACTGAACTAGGAAAGGGAGGGAGTAATCTGGTGCCGCGAGAACAGGTTGCCTGACAAGAATATATTTAATCTCGGCAAACGCGGCCTTTCGAGCCGTATCCCAACGCACTGTAGTTGGTTCGGTCTTGCGGAGGAAGTCTGTGAGGGAACTAGCTATGTTTGCGAAGTTAGGAATATAGCTTCTGTAGTATTCAGGGAAATTTAAAAATGAACGCATGTCGGTCTTTGTTTTCGGCAAAGGAAAGCTAGTGATCGCGGCAACTTTTAGTTCGGAAGGACGTCGCTTTCCTTGGCCAACAACATGCCCCAAGTAGTGGACGTGGGTGTTCGCAAGACGGCATTTAGTCATTTTCAGAGTCAAGCCTGCTTTACGTAGTCGAAGGGAAACAACCTCCTGTAAATGTTCCAAATGCTGTTGCCACGTGTTCGAGAATACCGCGATGTCATCGAGGTAGGGAACAGCAATTGACTGTGCCTGCGAGCACCTGATTCATTAGTTTTTAAAATACGAACGGTGCGTTCTCGAGACCGAAAGTCAGCACAAGTGGGTGATATGTGCCTGTCGGAGTCATGAAAGTGGCTAGCTGGCTGGCGTTTTCCGTGAGTGGCACTTGCCAGAAGCCGCGGACTAGATCCAACGTGGAAACATACTGTGCTGCGGAAACTCTTTCGATCAAGGCTTCGACGTCAGGAATGGGAAACAACTTGGTCTTTGTAATCGCATTCAATTTTCGATAATCAATGCATGGTCGGGGTTTCTTGCCAGGACTTTCTACGATGAACATTGGTGACACGTATTCGCTCTCCCCCGGCACGATTAGACCCAGGGCCAACATGTTTTGAACGCCATCGTTCAACAGCTTCTCATGACGGGGTGAAAATCTGTGCATCCTGGTTCGGTAGGGTTGGTCAGATGTCAACTCGATGTCGTGTTCGACAAGGTTTGTTCTGCCGGGGTGGGGGCTGAACAAATCGCTGAAGTTGCTGATAAGCATTTTCAACTGCTTTCTTTGTTCGACTGTTACAAAGACTTGTGTAGCTACAGACTCAAATATGTCTTCAGTTGACGGGGAAGAACAAGGGGTCGGCACTTGAGGGAATGGAACATTTATTTCCTCTAGTTCGTTTAAGACGATGCTCAGCGTCTCCGTGCGTTCGACAAAAGGCTTCATAAGATTGAAGTGGTAGAGTGTCACATCGTTGCGCTTGCCGGGCGTCGTGACTAAATAAGTGGTGTCGGAGAGCTTTTGTTTAACAGTGACTGGCCCGTCCCATGCTACTTCCAGTTTATTTGCCTTTGACGACTTCAGAATGAGTACTTTGTCACCTTCCTTGAAGGTTCATGGACGTGCGGATCTGTCGTAGTACACTTTTGTGCGTTGTTGAGCTCCAGCCGTCTTGATGTGCGCCAATTCCTGCGATTCACGTAGGCGCTTCAACATCGTTAGCATGTCCTCGACCACCGTTTTGTCCATGAATTTATCTTCCCACTTTTCGTTCAACAACGTTAGAGGGGAACGAAGCGCTCGGCCGTAAACGAGTTCCGCCGGCGTGAATCCAGTCGCTTCGTGAGTAGCGGTGCGTAGAGCAAAGAGCATCGCGGGAATAGACGCGTCCGATTCAGTGCCCTTCTCGAAGCAGAGCACACGCAGAATTCGCTTCATCACTGAATGAAGTTTTTCGACCGAATTACTCTGCGGATTGTAGACAGAGCTGTGGTGAATTGATATGCCGCACTTCTTGAGGAATGTCGTGGTAAGCGCGCTTGTGAAAACAGATCCTTGGTCGCATTGGATTTCACTGGGGAATTCAATTCTGGCAAATACAGCGAGTGGCGCGTCAACAACTGCTGTGGAGCTTAATTCCGGCAACACCACTGCTTCGGGAAACTTCGTCGCGGGGCAAATGAGCGTAAGCAAGTGCCTATATCCTGCCGCTGTTACGGGTAAGGGCCCTACAATGTCGATTACCAATCTGCGAAAAGGTTCTCCAATCAAAGATACTTCGACCAAAGGCGCCTTGAGTCGTTCGTTTGGCAGTCCCGTCCTTTGGCAAACGCTGCAGGAACGCACCCAGATCTCGGAGTCTTTGAAGCACATCGGCCAGTAGTAATACTTCAGCAGCCTGCTCTTGGTCTTGTTTATTCGTAAATGACCAGCCCAGCTGTCACTGTGAACCAAACCCAGCAGCGCAACGCGATACTTTTGGGGAACTACAAGCTGCTCGAAAGATCAACCGTTTTTGTTCTTGAATTTTCTGTACAAGAGGCCGTCATTGACAATGAACGACACTGGTCCTTTTTGTTTTCGTCTCGATCTTTCCCAGCACGTCCGCAGTGACTCGTCGTTTGCCTGCTCAATCTTGAGAGCGCCTTGTCAACCTTGGCCAGAAGCTGAAAATTTTCACTGACTGGGCTTATCGATTCGCCTCCGGACGCGGAAGCGACGGAAGTGGTGTTATCAGTGCTTTCAGTGGCTGGCGTGGCTGGGGCGCCTGCGCTCGTTGCAGCAGCTTGCGCCGGAGCACTGTTGGCACTGTCAGCTGCGATTTCGGCGGCACGAGTCGCGCTGGCTGTGTGCGCTCTGGTGAGGGACCTAGTGGCCACCATTACGGGGTTCGCATTAAGTTCCATTCCTGCATTTTGCAAGTCCCTCATCGATCTGTTAGAAAAAAAAATGTACGGGATTTTTCGAGGGAGCTTGTCAGAAACAGCCGCTTCAGTCTGGAATTTCCCGAAAGGACCTTGCATTTCAATTCTTGCGACCGACAAGCACTTCGTGTCGGGCTCTAGTGCCTGACGCACCCACACACACACGATCCTGTGAAGTGCTCGGGCTGAACAAATGACGTGTGGACGATATCGAATGTCACTCCTGTATCACGCAGAACGTTGCAACTGATTCCGTTCACCACCATGTCATACGTGTAGGGTGAGAGCAAGTCGCTGTCCTCCGTTAGCGAATTAGCAGACACATTAGGCTGCCTGCAGCCTGCGGCGATGTGGCCTGGTTGATGGCATTTATAACATGTCAACGGCCGTTTTTCTTCAAACTTGGAACTCTTGAGTTCACTCGGGTTGACCGAGTGTTTTTGGGTGGGAACGTTGTCGTGTTTCGCTTGGTTGCTTTCTATCGCTCCTTTCTGAAATTTCTTGAAACCTCCCGACGGTTTCTTTCGCAGGTCTTCCGGACTTTCCATCCTACGGGAACAGTACTCGTCAGCCAAACTAGTTGCCATTTGCAACGTTTTGACGTTTGGCTTGTCCTGAATCCACAGGCGCATTTGCTCCGGAATCGATGCATAAAATTGCTCTAGCGCAATCAGTTCAATCACGCGTTGCTTGTCCTCGTATGCGTTGGCGATTTTACGCCATTCTTCTAACAAGCTCATGGATTTGTAGCCGAACTCAGAGTGTGACTCCCCTTGACTACGCTTTGTGTTACGAAACTTCATCCTCAGGGCTTCTGTTGACAAGCTGTTCCTTTTCCTGAGCTGAAGCTTTACTTTTTCGTAGTCACTTGCATCTTCATCTGTCATTCTCGCGACTATGTCGGCTACTTCGTTGGGAAGCAATCTCAACAGGCGTTGTGACTAGGTTTCTTTATGAAGTGCTGCCCTAATACACGTTCTCTCGAAGTTGACGAGATACAAAGTGATGTCACTGCCAACCTTGAAAGGTTGCATGTACCCGCGCATGTCGACGCTATCATTGCGTTCAAGGCTCTGCAGTCGCATCTCTTTCAACTTCAGTTCTACCTCTTGCTGTTTCAATTGCAGGGAGACTGCCTTCCAACGTTCCTCTACTTCGTCATCTTCCGCTCCGCAGATGGATATTGCCTCGATAATTTTAGGCTTAGGCATTGACTTCTGCACTTTTATGCCTAACTCTTCAGCTAGCAACACAAGGTTGGGCTTCGTTACCAACTCGAGATTCATAACTGCTGATAACAAAAGTAACTCTTACACGCAATACTTAAATCTAGCAAAGTCGAAAAATCCTCTACTACCAAGAAAATGTCGTTAATGCTCCCAATGAAGTCAAACAAGCCGTGCTCTCACCAAACGAACGCCAAGGGCCACCGCCGACGCACGCTTCAAACCGCCGCCACCGCTGCCACCAGCTGTTAGGGTACGAGCACACTAGCGGGAAGCGTGCCGCCGCGGCATGACGCGCGTCTTCGCCGCCGAGCGGTGAAAAGCGGCACGCTGGCCACATCTGCGGGAGTCACGTGACAACAGTTTCGAGCGGTCTCGCAGCGGCTCGCGAGATTTCGTGCGCTTTTTCGTCGTCTGTTCTGAGCTTTCCGACTTTACGGTGCAATCGTGCGAACAATGGCCGGCGACGACGATCTCCTCGCAACGCTCAACGTTACCGTGATGGCGTGTGTGCTGTTGCTTCAGCGTCGCCGCTCTCGAAATGCGCCGCGAAGTGAGTGAATAAAACATGCAATTCATTCGCGCCCAGCATGCAATGAGCCACGCAATCGTCACTTACCTGTCAATCCAAACATAGATCCTATAAGATCCCATCTGTTCATTTTTGCTTCCTTATCTTTATAATCAGGCATCGTTTTGTCTTATAAGAAGGGGTAGAGTCTAATCTCCTCAAAAAAGCGTTCGGTGTCCATGGTGCCGTTGTCAGCGTGCTTCAGAAAACGAAGGCGCGAGAAAAATGACAGCCAGATAAAAAGAAGAAAACAAGCTTTCTCCGTTGCTATGGCGACTACCACGCACGTCGCTGATTGGCGCTTTGCTTTGGCGGCAGCGGCAGAAATAGCGCAAGGAGCGATTGGGTCGGCGGCAGATATTCCTCGACGCTCGGCGAGAGAAAGAGAGAAAAGCGGCGTCTCGCGAGCGGCGCGCGGCGCGCGGCAGAGCGCGGCGCCGCTAGTGTGTTCGTGCCTTTACATATTCGGCGTCTGAAACGACCGACGGGAGCCGAGGAACAGACGACGCAAGCAGTGCCAGGAGACAAACGCGCTTAATTCACTCAGCGACGCGCTTTTTATGCGCTGTCGAACCAATCAGGGGGTGGCAAAAACAAAAACAAAAAGAAAGCCAAACAAAAGAGCGTGGCAAGCTGGGCGAATGTTACACGCCTCACGAATTGAACACCGGAAGAAATTTTAGGATTTGGGAACAACCAGTGGAGTTACAGTTATTTGTCACACGTTGTAATCGCTTCCTTTCTTCTCTCATCCAGGCGAGAGCGCCGGTAGCGAAGCAGGGGGGAATGACAAGGGGGACTGAAGTTACGAGACGGCTGCGTCAGGCCTTGACCTCCCTTTTTGTTTTTCTGTGCACGTTAGGCTTCATCTTGATTGAAAGCGCACATGCGGGCATGTGGCGGCTTCCTGCGGTGCCTCTTGTAACTATGCAGCACGCGGTCTTCAAATAAGCCATTGGCTGAGAATTTGGGTATATGGCATGGCCATCTGGCCATATGGGATCATTCGTAGAAACAAGAGGGAGCTGTTTCTAACTGATTTTGAAAATTAATTTTAAACTTCAGGTGGCGTGATGCGCCATAATGTTCAACTCCCGATCTACCAAGAGACTCGACTACCGATCGGCGGCGTTTTCTGGCCATACTGGAAAACTGTTGCAGGGTCCCTTTAAGGGTAGGGGTAAATGCGCGTGGTTACAAATGGCACGGAAACTCCCTACAAGCGCTCCAAACGCTCTTTAGGAATATAAAATTTGCAATGTCCTAACCAAGGATTCGCAGAAACATGCAATAGTATTATAGTAACCATTTAGGCTGGTGGGTTCATGATTAGGGGCAGAAAAGACAGCCCTCAAAAGACAAAAAAAGAAACAAGACACACACAATGGTAGCATCGTCTGTGTCATCTCTTCACACTGTCTTTCTTGCGTTTTTTTTCCGTTCATTATCTGATAGCATGAGCGTGTACACGTTGCTTTTACATTACATGGCAGCTGCGTGACGAATACGCATTTTTATACGCCCATTAGTGCAAAGTTTTGGACAAGTAATCATGCTTTGGTATCATTTTGGCGTCAAGTCTGCCCTTTTGCAACTGCTGCGAGACGGTGCAACTGCTTTGGCGCTTGAGCCATCGGCTGAGATGGAGGTGGAGTGGAGAGCATTTTGCGAAGAATCCTGGTTCTTCAGTTTCCCATCATCTATCACGCCGGCATGATCGATCGTGACAGCTATAATCACAAGTTAATATTACGCCACGAATAAAAAAATGCCACTGATAAAGAACGTAAAAAAATCTAGAAAAATTATGACGTTCTATCCTTGCTTATATTGTTATGCGAGCTTCAGAGTTCTAGTGTAATATTTCCTTTTTGTTCGTTTTATGAGGAATGTCTGCAATGTTTTGACGGATTACCACAAAGTTCGCTGGTTTTAACTTAACTACCTGAACAACGTCTCCTCTTTCTTTTACTTGCGAAATCGCGCTATTAAAAGTGCTCAATGTCGCATTTCTGGGTCTGTTTCAGTGATAGAGGGTTCGTTCTGAGGCCGTTCTGCGTATGCAAGAAAAGATCCATCATTTTTTTTTGCCCACAACCTTGGAGGTAGTTGTCAGGCTGCTGTGTCCTTATTTTCTTTCTGTTCTTGACTTCGTGAGTCAATTAAATAATAATAATAATAATAATAATAATAATAATAATAATAATAATAATAATAATAATAATAATAATAATAATAATAATAATAATAATAATAATAATAATGGGCAGATCCCACGTACAGTGGGAATTGATATGCGAAGCACGAATGAGAAATACTGATATGTCACTCTAAAATCAGCACAACGTTACGAGGTGGAGGTAAATGATGCCGTACATGACTTCCGTGTCTTGACTATCATGTTTGGATGTGCCGAGCCCACTCTTCCCACGGGAGCAGTAGAAAAAGGAAAAAAAATATCGTAATTGAACTTTCTCTCCTTTCCCACCGGACGACTCCTCAATAGAGCTCACTCCCAAAACGTCCGCACACTTTCGTTAAAAGCGTTTTCGTGTTCCCGCAATCAACGAGAAAAAAAAATACATCAGATTTTGAATCCTCCGACAAAATTCGTTTAATTTCCTGTCGATATCTCGGATGTCGGCCGCCAGAATGATGTAGCGTTCAATGACTTCCATGCTCATTATGCGAGTGGATCGACAGCGCTGAGGAGGTCGATGTAACACCGTCCGTATCTCAGCGGTATTTGCTTATCATTCAGGACAGCGACTGCACGTGTTCACGCGACAGCAGCATCAGTTGCCCGGTGCCACAACAGCGTCGTTCAATCCACTTGAGCGGGTTCTCGTGTATCTCTTTACCTGCAGGGTCTCCAAGAGAACAAACAAACAACGCGTTCGTTTCACTCTCCAAGTAATCAGGAAACGTGTCTTTGTTCACTGGAGAAGAATAGAACCTCACTGCCACGCAAAGCCATTCGTTTTCGGCGCTGTCGTGAGGACGAGTTTGTGTGTACACGCTCGAAATCGAAGAGTCGAGATTGAGGCGCTAAAGCGGTGACAGGCAACCTAATTACGAAGTGACTCGTTTCTCTATGGCTTGGTACACGGTACGGGAACTGGGGAGCAGTGGGTGTTTACTATAGGCACGGGAAGAGTGTCGACTTTCGTGCGGCGACTGCAGGAGCTGATATATCGGGTGACAGCAGGCGCCGCTAATATAAGGTGCTATTTGCTCCGCTCGCATATATTGGCGAATGGCTAGCTTGGTGACCCGTATCCCCCGACCGTTCCGTCGTCGGGGTGCGGAAGGTGATTAATTAGGGCGCAGTTGATCGCAGGAATACCTTATACGAAAGGAAGCGTTGACGTGGCAGGAAAGAAAACCAAGCACGAGGCATGAGCTTGGGAGGCTGCGCGGCGATGCGTCAGACACTTGACTCGCCACCCACGCATCGTTATTTTTTTTTCTCAGTAGACTGGCGTTACTCGATCCGCTAGAAGCGTACACTGTGTCTACACGACTGTCAGTCAGACGTCTATACGAAGTTATTGCGTGTAGCGTGGCACCATAAGAAACAACGTAGCTCAAGTTTCGCGAAGACTATATACAGTATTTTACGTAAGGAGAGGAATGTATGGTGTTCGAGCTACCGTGTGAACGTAAGGTCGCTTTCGTGCTAGCGACGGTGTGACGGGTTCAGTTTCAGACGGCTGTTAACACATTTAATAATAATAATAATAATAATAATAATAATAATAATAATAATAATAATAATAATAATAATAATAATAATAATAATAATAATAATAATAATAATAATAATAATAATAATAATAATAATAATAATAATAATAATAATAATAATAATAATAATAATAATAATAATAATAATAATAATAAAAATTCTGACTACGCTCACTGCACGACAACACAGGACTCTCTGATACGTTCGGTCAATTAGCTCGGTACTGCCACGTTGTACCCGCAAACTTCCTAATCTCATCTGCTAACCTAACTTTCTCTTTACCAATCACGCGTTTGCTTATACTATTGCAATCCAGTCAGCAGCCCTTAATGATTAGTTGTTGCCCTACCTACGCACGAAGTTATAAAGACGTCTACTTAGAAGAAGTAGTAACCACGGAGTGAAACTATGGAAGTGAAATAACTGGAATAATAAGGATGAGGTGGAGCACATTGGACATGCGAACATATTAACATAAGCAAAAATGTAATAATCATCTAGAGACATTATAGTGAGATTTAAGGGTTGTGTATTGAATGTCTTTTATAACAAATGAAAATAAAAATATTACACTATCTGGTGACCTTGAAGCTCATAGATAGATCATTAGCCCCAGATCTGAGAAACATATTTTAAATTTCAAACCGTTTTGACTTAATAGTTAACAGAAAGCTGTGTGTACTTCAGGCGTACACGTGCCTAGAGTAAACAATCAAGAAGCGTTGACAGTTCAATGCTATATAATGGAAGGGGTTAGAAGTAGTACTAACCATGGATGCTCACATGCAGGCTAAGTGGAACGACGACATAGAGACAAGATGGACACGAAGGACACTAGCGCTCGTGACCATCATGTCCTTCGTGTCTCTTTGACGTCGTTCTGTTCTCGCGCTATGACTATCGTCAGGACTCCCCGTAAAGCGTCACACAAGCTCTGTATTTAAGTGCGAAGCACTCAAGGGGCCGGGCTGTCGTACGCTGTCCTCGTGGCGCACTGTCGTAGCTTGGCGCAACGCAGGCCACACGTGATATATCATAGCTATTGACGCGATAACGTTAGAGAGCCCGTGTCGCAGAAATTCTGCCTTCAGCATCGGCACCATTGGTTGTGAGCAAAAAATCGTCCGTGAGCGAAAAATCGAGAAAGAAGCAAATAATATAAAGGATAAAATTTTCGGTCCCATCGAGGATGGAACCCGGCCGTTGGCGTGGCAAGCAGGTGTCCTACCACCAAGCCACGATGTCACATGCAGCTGCTTCAGGTAAAAACACTTCACAAATGCGATGTAGTGGAAGGAGTATCCTTAACACACTTTGTTCGACCAGTGTAATGACGAAAACGAGCCCATTCGGTGATTTGTAGGCGCATTTAGGATACCATACGTAAAAAAAAAAAAAATGCCGGGATAATGCAGCCATCGCCGCTAAAAGCACGCAGGACCTTTCAAAAAGCTCTAAAAATGGACAATTATGTCCATCCAGCGAAAAAAAAAATATCATACATTTCCAGAGGCGTTGATCAAGTAAACAGCAAACGCTAGCTAATGTGCTGCCATCTGTGAGGCATTGTGAGACTCTTTATGGCCACCAAGATGGCAATTGCGTGGCGTGTATATTGGAGGCGATGCGACTCTTGCTTTAGATCGAAAACCTGTATGTACCATTCCCACGCACGCGCGTGTGTGTGTGCGTGTCTGTGTGCCATCTCTGAGACGTTGTAAAAACGTGTCTCGACTGCAGAAGAGTGCCGTTCTAGCAGAAGGAAGTGACCACATTGCACAGTCACTGCATTACTATATAGATACGTCGCGCTTGCGCTTGCGCGCGTTTGTGTGTGTGTGTGTGTGTGCGTGTGTGTGCGTGTGTGTGCGTGTGTGTGCATACATATAAAACAAAACATATTAGTAAAAAAGGCACTAAGCGCTTGAAGGGTGCACTAGGGGCCGGATTTCGCTATCGCGTTCAGCTCTCAAAGGCGAAGCTTAGGGGTCACCGACTTTTTTTGACAGAGCGCTGAGGAAAAGTCTTCTTCCGCTTGTTCTTCGAGCGCCTTGACTATGCTGCAATGAGTGCAATGAGATCGACGTTGAAGCAATAAAAAACAAAACATGCTTTATTGGCTACTATTATCTATCGCTTGAGTTGATAGTGCACGTTCTGCTGTCTTCCATGTCCTCTTTTTTTCCATTTTTATTGCGTGATTTTTAACGTTGCCTTTGTCGCGAGAAAAGCCACGCATAACGGGGTTGTGGCCATGTTATCCGTTAGCGCTGTTGCTTTGTTAGCTTAAACAAGCTTTGCATCGCTTTGATTCAAGCACTGTGTTTTAAATACGACATACATTTTAGTTAGGGCAATGGTAGGAAAATCTACGTTTTGAAATGTCAAGTAATAAGCAAGATACCATGGATACGACAAATATTTCAGTGTATGATATATATAATGCTTCAAACCATACAATGCCAATCAGGAAGAACAATGAAGACAGCTCTCTCAGCACAGCTATCACCTATAAATTGTGTCAGATTTCGTATGTTAGTTTAAACCTGTTTTATCGCATGGACGGTATACCACACAAGTTAGAGGCCGCAATTAGTGTGTGATTTTATAACAAAACACCGGTGCACGTGCCCTAATCAGCGTGAGCTGGAACCAGTATATAGTTATACTTATTTAAGAGAACATCTGGCGATGGTTTCGAGCTATTTTGCAACCGCTTACTTGAAAACATCCCCTGCTTCATGTACGGCACAAATGTGTGCAAAGCCCGCATAGAGACTACGAAATCGTACGCAAGCCCACGTGGACTACAGTGAGTGGCAGAAGCCAGTTAATGCGATACGCTTGAGTCAAGGAGGCCGTTCTCCGACTGCCGCCGCAACAGTGGACTCGCGGCGGTACAAATGGAACGGCGAGCAATCGAACGGGAAAACTTTCCACTCAGCTAGAGACGGGGGGATGACTTCGAGACGAAATGCAATTTCTCTACCACAGCCCCCTCCCTCTCCAACCCTTTCCTAACTTCGTTTGCTCGCCTCCCGCAACAAAGCAATCTCGCAAGAAGGGAACCACGTGACGCAATAGCCGGGCCCAGCGGATCGCTGAAAAAACAATGGCGTGTTTTTTTTCCCGAACAGCACAATGGTCCCGTTACTCAAGCGCTATTTATGTTTCAAGCGCAAAAAATAAAGGAACTGAAAAAAAAAACAGCAAAGAAAGCCGAATAGGATCATGGAAGACTCTGCACGAAACACGCAAGATCCAGCTGGGTCACACTAAGGATCCTGTTCCAAAGACAGACACATAAAATATAAAGCGCCACTGAAACACAAAGCGAAAGAGGGAACCAAAAGGAATCTGATCAACAAAACTCGGGACACTACGGGAAACGCCGTGTAGAAAGGAGTTTACTAAAAGAAAGCGAGAATCAAAGAGGAAGTGAAAGAAGCACAGCATTAAAAAAAAATATCTGAAGAAAGATGATGCAGTGGTGATGCATTGCTCGCTCGCTTCCCCGCTCACTGGCTCGTATTGTGTCCTGCCGCGAAGTCCCTCGGTGGTAGATATATCTACTGAAGGCTTACAAAGACACAGCGGGAAAGGAACGAGATACATGAGCCACAGAAGAGTCCGCTCTGTGGAAAAGCCCGCCTAACTGGCCGCTTCTGCCTGCGGGCAAAATACTTTCCCGAAGAGAGGAGCTCAGTGATAGGGAAGTTTTCTGACATGTGTATGACTCGAAAGTAGGGCGGAATATATAAGTCTCTTTTTTCGAGTCTCGGCTGATCGTCGATGCTTGGTGCGGTTCTCCCAGCCTTTGTGGAGCGCTCCACCCCGCCTTTGTTTTCGCAGCTAGACTGAGTCGTTAAGAGGCACTCGCTGCATAGCGCCGAAGAAATCCAGCCAACAGCCACCGGAGCCTCGATGAAGATCTTCAGTAGCGTCGATTAGCATAATGGAGATAGCTCGTGTGGACTACAACGTACACCAAAAATGTCATTGTTCTTTGGTGGCATTTCTTTTGACGTGTACATACATAGAGTGTTTTCACTGTTCTTTCTGTGATTTTCACTGTTTCAACTAGATGATACGGTTAAAGGACTAGCGATAGCCTCGAAGCATCCTAAACGACTGACAACCCTCACGATGAAGCTTTAATTCAGTACGAAAACTGAGACCTTTCTCTATCGGGCAAATGGGGCAAAGCGAAGCGTGGGATCTGCAAGTCTTTCTTTCTTTCTTTTTTTCTTTCTTTCTTTCTTTCTTTCTTTTTTCCTTTCTTTTTCTTGGGTTTTCTTCCTTTCTTTCTTTTCCTTACTTTGTTTCTTTCTTTCTGTTTTATCTATCTATCTATCTATCTATCTATCTATCTATCTATCTATCTATCTATCTATCTATCTATCTATCTATCTATCTATCTATCTATCTATCTATCTATCTATCTATCTATCTATCTATCTATCTATCTATCTATCTATCTATCTATCTATCTATCTATCTATCTATCTATCTATCTATCTATCTATCTATCTATCTATCTATCTATCTATCTATCTATCTATCTATCTATCTATCTATCTATCTATCTATCTATCTTTCTATCTATCTATCTATCTATCTATCTATCTATCTATCTATCTATCTATCTATCTATCTATCTATCTATCTATCTATCTATCTATCTATCTATCTATCTATCTATCTATCTATCTATCTATCTATCTATCTATCTATCTATCTATCTATCTATCTATCTATCTATCTATCTATCTATCTATCTATCTATCTATCTATCTATCTATCTATCTATCTATCTATCTATCTATCTATCTATCTATCTATCTATCTATCTATTCTTTTTTCTTTCTTTGTTTCTGAGTGCGCAAAGCTTACGTTCAACTTTCTTCTTCGTCCATGTGGCAGGACTCTCATCCACGTGTTACTCAGTACGACACTTCATTTGCTACATGCAAGAACAACGGTCTTGCGTTAATATCCGGGCAACAATGAGACCGGTCAACGTGAAATGACAAGCGACCTCGACAAAAGGTCCAATTTCCATAGAAAAAAAGCCTCATCACCGATAAGCCCATGGACGGTCGATAGAGTATCAGTTATCGGAAAACGGAGCATAGAAATGTGCATGTGAATGTTGTGCCTTCCAGGGCCGCATTTCTGCACCAGCGTTGCACCGGGATTTTCACATATGACAACGCGCCACTGAAATCTGTTAGTCATAACAACCCTCGCTAAGAAAAGTACGTTGTGAACACATAATGCAGTGGTGTGCGGTGAAAAGAAAGGTAAAAAAGGAGCACTGGCTTAGCTCGGCGGCGCCACAATATACGTAGCTCGAGCTACGGACGGACAGACGCATGGACGCCCGGTCTGACGGATACACTAGCAAGGAAGCTCATGCGAGTCAAGCGTCAGGCCACTAGGGACACGTCACCAGAAGAGCTTCCAAGCCTTCTCCGACGTTCCAGCTGTGTGCCGTGTGACATCCACGCTCCGGGCGCATGCGCAGCACGGCTCCCCATAAGCCATGCAACACTGTTCAACTTTAACTAGCGCAGCTTACGCTACACAACACAACTGCGAAATGCGGCGCACTTTGTATGCGGCAAGCGCCATGAATTCAAGACCCGAAACTATCCTCCTTGCATGGTCTTGAACGACTACCCAGCGGTGACGTCTCCAGAAAACCACACGCACGTACAAAGACACGAGAAAGCAAAAGAATGAGAGGATCGTACGTTTTAGAGCGCTCAAAACACTTCACAAAGCGTAGGGAGTGTCGAGCACCTCGCTTATCCGAGGAACTCGTTAGAGAACACGGAAAGAGTGCAGGAGTAGAACAGAGGCAAGCGGAATCGCTCTACGCCGATGTCTTCGCTGCCGGGATCGATGCGGGTTCTTGCGAATTCACATTAGGGAAGCAGACGAACCGGAAGAACGGAAGTGAGAAGTAAAGGGCGAAGAGGGAACGAAATTGAGGAAAGGCATTTTCTCGTAATCTCTCGCTGCCGTTGGGAAATTCAGATGCCTCTTTGGGAACTGTGAAATAGTGGCGTAGGCCTAAACAGTAAACAAGTTCTTTTTTTTACTTCGTTCACTCGCCATTAAGCCCAAAAGCCCACCGGAGAGGAAGAAAACGTTAGCCTCTCCTTCTAAAGAAAGCAAGTTTTATAGCATGGTTGCCGACAGCTCTGCGCCATGTGGTTGTGAGAAGGCGCTTTCGGTCGACCTAGTCGCGTTCGCTAGACTGCCTCGCCGCTATATGGTGTGTGTTGTTGCAACTGCCTGTCGTAGCATTCAAGGGGTGAAAGTGCGAATGGCTTTTGGTATAGGATATTACCGTGTTCTGAATTACGACCGCAGTAGAAAAGCGCCGAATATGCGCCACGCCATGTGGATGGATGTAGACTTAGATAAAGAAAGCTTATGGGCCGGAAAAGTACAAACGCTTAACGACTAAACTTTCTTCGGTGCTATGCGATTCCACTATGCTTAACAACTGAGCAAACCTTGTTGCTAACGTGCCAACAGAGAAGCGATGGCTGAGCACTTGTTCTTAGGAACGTGGTTCTACGTAGTAAGGAGTCTTGTCAAATGCGTTCTTGTACTGCATCTGATTTCATGCATTTCTTTTTAACTAATATGCTTTTCCGCTTATTCGACATGAAGTGCTGAACGACGCTTAATGGGGGTGGCAGGCAGTGGTGTAGTAAGGGTGTGACACACTGCCCATGCACCCCCCCCCCCCCCCCCCCTACCCCAGCTTCGGATTCTGTTTTGGTCATGGCATTGAGAGCACAAAACGACAATCGAATACATCTGCCGGCCTGGCCCCAACTTCAAATCGATGTGGTGGCCTACGCGAAAAAATTTCTGACTACGCCTCTAGCATCGAGTATATCACTCTCTGGCTTAGCCAATGAGCTGGGTTCACCGAGAGCTCATGTATTGTACCGTGGAAGTAGTCGACCCAGCCCACTATTTTCTCTAGTTTGGAACCACGATGTACACGTTTAAAAGGAGGTTATTGAATAAAGAGAAAAATTTCTCGATAGCATAGGTGTGCGCACGGGGCATGGGTCGAATGCCTGCCCTAGTCAGCTAAGAGGGGGGGGGGGTGCGAAGCGAGCCCCGTACATTGACATAACAGGGAGGGGGGTGCTCCGACGAGCCTATCTATCTATCTATCCGACAGGCTGGAAAAGCATAGTTTTAATACCGCCATTTTTTCTGACCTGTCTTATTTTGGTTTTCTAAATGTCTGCTCGTTTTTCACTCCGTTTCGCTGCCATCTATTACAATGAAGAGTCGCTTACTTTAGCTGCTAACTAAATACAATGCCTGCTCGAATGAATTTGTACAGAAGCTACTGTTTCTAGTGTCCACCAAATTGAAGCACTACCATAAAATGGGATAACTTTGTGACAGATTTTGCACGTTTTCCTTCCCTTGCTAGAGAATTATCAACATAAACGCGAATGAATAATGGCCCAACGCCCAACGTTTCCAAAACCTTCCTTCGCACGATGGAATGTTATAAAAATCGGCATTTTTATTACCAACGGCTATATCCAGATTCAAAGCTGTCACAATGTTGCCCCATAGTGTGGGGAAACTTTGTGACAACGTTGTTATTGGCTGAATATGGTAAAGAAAAAAGGCTGGCACAAAGTTACACCATCAAACGTTCATTTGAGTTATCTACAATTGGTTTCTCCTCTAGCAACGTTACCGTTCTATGAAAACTTATTCGTACATATACCTCCTTAATTAAAATGTTTTACGTCAAAGTTGCCGCGTTTTACTACTGGCTTAGAGGATTCAATGGAAAACAGAATTTTTTTTTCGTTTGAGTACAAAATTACGTGTTCGCGGTCCGGTCATCTTCAATAATTTTGGGTCCTCTCCATAGTTCTGACGATGCGCCCGTCAGGTTTGACTGCCGTCATTTTTCCAAGGTAAAGTTATCGTTAGAAGTTTACTACGACGATGTCATCCTTCTTGAAGGTTCTTTCTTCGAAACCCGCACCATGAGTTCTCGAGACGTGGCTAGTATTTGGTATCACAGAATTGGAAGGAGTGTGCATTTTAGATAGGTTGTCAAGACTTCCGTAGAGTATCTCGGAATCACTTGTACCTCCTTCAGACTACTTTTTGTTGACACCGTACTGACCACCCAAAGTCGATCTGTTGTCGTTGCTTTCTTCTGCGCTGTTGTCCTCAAGAGGAGACCTTTTACAAGGTCGTCTGACTCTGATAACGTAGGAAGAACTGCCCTTCTTGGGGTAGCTTTGCGACAATTGGCGTGTCACAAAGTTACCCCGCGAAGTATCAACGTTTCAGTTTTCTTTCTATAACCTCAAGGAGACATGACTTGATTAAATTTATGTAACAGTTTACTTTAGCCTCCATAATAACAATAACAAGTAGATACCAGGTTTCGCTGTTTTTTTCGTGGGGACGGGTCGAGCACAAAAAGTTTCTGGTGCTACAAGAAGGCGCGCCAAAACACCATTCCACATGTCAGCGTCTAGAGTGGCCACGCAGTATGAAAACTATGACCGGCTGCTGCTAAGTCACTTGGAGCGTTAGGCAAGCTTTTCGAGCAGCCTATTGCTTTTCGGCGGCGTCTGGTCGTGGCGTGAGATTTAAAATGCCGAAACCCCAGTGCGTGTCACGAAGTAACCCATGCAGTGACAAGGTAACCTAATTTTACGGTAAGATGAGGGTTACGAACAATTTGCGAAGATTGAACTAATGCCCATGTACATAAACGCTCCTAGACTGGACAATCGGCCTAAATAAATCCTTAAGGTCGGGTTTCGAGTGGAGCAGCGTTTGTGAGTACGGGCCTGAGCCATGCAAGGTTTGAAACAGCGAAACTGGATAATGAAGAGTACTAATCGCGATGCCTCTAGGTGGTTGCTAGGCTTTAGCTACGTGATGCTAGGTTGTCTCTACGTTGATTCTCAGCGCAGAGAGATGCCAGGTAAACTACAAACAGTCCCGGACACGACCCGGACGTCCAAACTCCGGAGGCGAGAACCTGCGCTGAAATCATGCGCTCGCACCTTCCACAGAAATACGGGCACGTAGTCGTCGTCGTAGGCAACGCTTAGGGGCCTTCTCGCACCCGTCGTAGCCTTTTCCTTTCACTGGTATTCTTTCGTCATAAGTCTCCGGCTCACCGCCATTGCTTCGCCGCCATTTGTGGAGCTAACATTTGCCTTCTCCATTTTTAGTGGACAAGGGATTAGTAGTGGTATTATTTAATCAGTTTATGAGTAAAACACCGGCTTACGGTGATGATAGTTTTTTTTTCATTTTTCTCACAAAGAACAATTTGATAAAACGCTTTGTTAAAAATGGTGGTGAGCCAAGGACATCAGCGCGAAGTTTTTAAGCGAAACAGTGTTGCTAATTGGCTGCAGGTTTCGAAGTATCCAAATGAAGAGCTCCTCCCTCTATTCCACACAAATGATGGCACACGCAGGGCTCTATAATTAGTGCAACGCCATTCTGACGAGTGCTTAATGAAGGCGTACCATGTGCAGGCAGGAACAAACCATTTGGTTTGCTTTGTTGTTTTTTATTCGCCAAAATAAGGTATGTGGCGCAGACGAAGTCATTGCACTATGTTCGAATACAAGCATCCGTGGTATTTAGACACTACATTGCACATCTTTTTGTGGCTGTGCGGGAGTAACGTTTGCGGGTACGCTGCAGCAGACGCTCGCTTGGTAAAAAAGGTGCAAGAATGCATTTATGCATATGCTTGCAGATTTTACGAGTTTTCATTCCTACCAATACGTACTTCGTTATACGACTCCTGCCTGTTGTACGCGCGTTGAAGCTTTAAGAAAGAAAATGAATGAATATATGAAAGAAAGAAAGAAAGAAAAAGAGAGAAAGAAAGCAAGCAAGAAAGAAAATTCGGCAGATCCCACGTCCCTTGGGAATCTACGTTATGCAAAGCATGCGGAAGGAAGGTGAGCATGTTGGAATTTTTGTTATAGAGCGACACGTTATGAAATCACGCTGCATATATGTGAGATGTTGTACCCACAGACATACGTTGAACAGTTGCACATGTTATACGTAACCAGTTGCTTATACTTGCGCAACGATGCCAAAAGCAACATGAGTATTAGTCACACGAGAAGCGGTAAGCTTATATGTGACGCTTGTTCTCTCGAGCATGGTAGCCTTGGACATTGGTACGTAAATAAACTTAAGTGGATGACAATGAACTACAACTGGCAGTACATATGTAATGTTTTTCTAATTGGATAGCGAGCATTCTAACCACAATAGACGTTTCACCAACGTTGCACTTTAATGGTGTATTTTTACGCAATAGCGTTATAGAGCTCGTTTCACAGAAATTCCGGGGTAGTCGTCGGCATCGTTGCTTGTGAGCGAAAATTCATCAACTTCGCGTGACCAAAATTTGAGAAGGAGACAAATAAAAAATAATAAAAGATGGGCCCCGATAGTCGTATTGGTAAACTTCGCCTTTAGAGTGCATGGTCTCCTAACATTACAATACTGGGCATCAACTTTCACTGCTTTGGCGTACATGACAACACCTGGTCATCCGTTGTACATACTCTTCAAAGTGATGTAAAACCTGCCCAGCACTTTGACTTCACCATCTTGAGTTTTGGCACGTTTGTCATACTCTAAAACCACTGCTCCATGCCTCCATAAAAATGCAGAGCTGCATCAGTTCATTTTTTTTTGGTCTGGTGGCACAGAATTATTTCATCCGGCGTTGTCTCAACCACATGATCGAGGTGGCTTTGCCATTCTCCGCCGTTTACGTCATGGCTTCTACCGTGTGCCTGCGCACTTTATTGCAAATACTAACCCCCGTATTCTAGAACGCGCCTACACTCAACGCTTCACCTTCACTTGAGAAGGCCGATGGGAGCGCCGTCTCTAGGCAGGGAAAGTCACTGCATATCAACGATAATCTTCTGCGATTCCTGGGTAGCGCAGTTTGACTGTCAGCCGAGCAGCAGCGCAGTGCTCAACTCTGTCAAGTGAAGGGTGAAAGCCGAGTCGAGGAGCATTTGTGAATACGGGGTTAAGCAGTGACGGTACGCCCGCTCGCTATCCTCTCGGGCCATCAATACATACGCGTCTTTCTGCCGGCTAGCCAAATCAACCATGGTCCCCAATCAACTGAATTATTGTGTATGTATCGAGCTCTTGTGGTACTCATGTTTGGAAGCTATGTGCTCAGAGATAGAGGTCACAAAATTCAATTCAGTAGACACCATGACCCCCCTCATGCTGCCCTTGGTGCCCCAGCATTGTCAATCTATATCGAACCGTCCATGGAAATGGATAACAGCAGCTGTGTTACCAGGCCATCTCCACGACTTCGGTGGTTGGGCCGGGGCTTGCTCTACTCGAGATCGGTTACAGAGATAGCAGGTGGTACGCACTTTTACTTGTCCAACTTCTCCATGGTGGAGACCAATCCAGACGGGACGATTGAATGTGTGCTCGCACGACTTTTTGGTGTGCGGTCCATGCTGGAGTTCGTGGAAAGTATGTGCGAACGTTCGTGTCACGTGACTGATTTCGGCGCGGGTGCTTCTAGGCTCTTCTAAAAGTTGCGGGGCTGTTCAGAGTTTGGCAAAACCAATGCGAGGCCGTGGCTGGGAATTGCCGTTGGCGTGCTTTGTGGCATTCCTATCTGAGGAGAGCGAGTTCCAGCAGCATCGGTCTTGGCTGTTCGTCAATCTTGAACACGAAAGGGTTCAACTAATTTTTTCGGCTGATGTGGAGATAAACAGCGCCCGCTGTTCATGCCTCAATTGGTAATAATTGTAGCTATTGTATAGTTGTACCCATTGGATCATGATATGCCTTTGAGTTAGTTTGTACACCCATGCCATGTATATTAGGGTGAATATGTGTTCACTACAACATGGCGTGTACAACATTCGCGTGTGCCCCTTTTTACTGGAGTGTTACGAAATTCTCGTTTTGTGTACATAGTATAAATGAACTTTTTCTAAACCATATCACAAGACAGACGGTCGTCTTTCAAAATTATGGGTCTGAGTGGGGTCGAACCTGGGTCGTTTGCATGGCAAGTGGGTGTTCTACCACACAGCTACGCCTCTGCTTGTGAATACAGCGAAAATAACTTCCTCTGCTTTGTAGCTTTCGTGCTTTACAAACACACGCATCCTGTATAAATGCTTCACAGTACGACATAAGATAGTATTTTAATAATGCTTGGCACAAGCATACATCGCCATCGGGCGTCAGAACATGTGATTGTCACAATTGATTGATTGATTGATATGTGGGGTTTAACGTCCCAAAACCACTATATGATTATGAGAGACGCCGTAGTTGAGGGCTCCGGAAATTTAGACCACCTGGGGTTCTTTAACGTGCACCCAAACCTGAGCACACGGGCCTACAACATTTCCGCAACAGACCCTTACATGAATATCATGACATGCGTGTCATGTAACAACATGGCCACTTGCCACACTCATGATGCGCTCGAGGTCGTTTCGCTAGCATCACCTATGCCAAATTTAGTATTATGTGACGTCAATGAATGACGAAGGTCTGTGACTGGTACAAACATGATAATCACCTGTGGCGCATAGCCGCCTACCGGTGCACACATAGCCGGTCGCGGGTATGTGCCCCCGTCGTGCGAAAAGTGTTTGACGACGTACGCGAGGGAATTGTGACATTATTCTTGTCACGACCCATGCGTCATATTCTTCAAAAGATCTTACTCTTTCATGCTAATTTTAGTCTACCCCAAGTTGAGGGGGTGATCACGAGAGCACTCAAACGTAAGTGGATAAATAGACAGGTAGATACGTAGAGAGATGCTACTTATCAAGAGCCAGCTGAAGTCTCATCACGAAGAGCACATCTGCTGGCAACTACAGCAGTGTTTTATTGCACTGAAGTGCCTGGAGTAAGCAAATAATTGCTACCCACTTAATAGAAAGAAAAGTACGTGCAGAACCCGACGCCGGCGAGCGTACATGAATGCGGCTGGAGAAGGTGCGCTGGTCATGTGCGTATCCGTATGCACCATTTTTGAATAATTGATGCTCCCTCATTCATGGGCTTGTCGGCGATCAGCCATTTCTGATAGGGCGATTGCATCATTGAAGTCACTTGTCATTTCAAGTTGCAACATTTAATGGTTGCCTTGATGTAAACATTGCCTGTAGCATCAGAAGTGTAGTGCTCCGAAGCACGTAAATGAATATGAGAGTGATTGATTTATATGTCGGATTTAACGTCCCAAAACCACCATTTGGTTATAAGAGAAGCCGTAGTGGAGGGTTCTAGAAATTTAGACCAACTGGGATTTTTTAACGTGCACCCAAATCTGACCTCACGGGCCTACAACATTTCCGCCTCCATCGGATATGCAGGCGCGGCAGCAGAGATTGGATCCCGCGACGTGCGAGTCAGCCGCCGAGTACCTTAGCCACTAGACTACCACGGGGAGGCTTGAATATGAGATTCGTGGCATGGAGGAAAGAAACAATTAGAAGGGAGGGACTATTGTATCATGCTATAGAAGAAAGAAAGAATGAAGTAAAGGAAGAAAAATGGGAAAAGTACGAAATGCAGAAAGAGAAGAAATGAAAATAAAGAAGAAAGAGAAACAAAGAAAGAAAGAAAAAAGAAAGAAAGAAAGGCAGGAAAAGAAGCATGTAAGACGTGCTGACGCAAAGCCTCGATTGTCTCCATTTTCTGGACCAGACAAGGGCTTCTAGCATCTTTTGTTCCTAGTCTGTATGGTCCCCTCGCAAGTATCGGAGAGATCCTCGAGGTGGCACCACCTTCGTGTGTAACGGCAAGTGCGCGGCACGCGGCCTTTCTTCTCGGCGCTACCCCTCAGGCAAGGGAAGGCAATTTTCTTCAAGATGTTAGCCAGTCAGTGCCGGCGTGCCTGGCAGCAGCTGGCGGCATCACCGTTGCCCTCGCACAGACAGAGGAATCGATAAACGTTTCCGGAAGGCCTACATGGTCCAGATATTTGCTCCAGTAATAGGCCTTGTGCTATGGCTGATGGAGATTTGGCCGAGAGTCTGATAATTTTTTTCTACTTTTGCAGTGACACGACTTGGAAACGGTGCGCGCGCTTGCAGTAATGACAACCGATAATTGCGTGCACTTGTAGTGATAGCTCTGTCGCTTTTAGACAAGGTTTTCTTGCGTATTTTCAAGAGGCAGCCTAAGTCTCAACGCGAAGAGCACATCTGCAGGCAACTACAGCAGTGTTTCATTGCACTGAACCACCTTCGTATACTTGAGCGCATATATGACAGCTATATCGCTGCCTCTCATACCTTTTAGTCGATCCCGGAGAAACTGGGGTTATGGTGTTCGGCTGCTGATTTGAATGTTGCGGGTTCGATCCCGGCTGTGGCAGCCGCATTTAGACGGACGATGAAATGGTAGAGGTGTATGTATGATGCGATGTAAGTGCACGGTAAAGCAAACACCTCATGGTTAAAAATTTTAAAGCCCTTCACTACAGCGTCCTTCATAATCTTATAGTGGTTTTGGAACAAAAACTTCAAATAATAATAATAATAATAATAATAATAATAATAATAATAATAATAATAATAATAATAATAATAATAATAATAATAATAATAATAATAATATAATAAATATATTATTATTATTATTATTATTATTATTATTATTATTATTATTATTATTATTATTATTATTATTATTATTATTATTATTATTATTATTATTATTATTCAGTCAAGCTTCACGAGCGGGTATGAATGATTTGGAAATCAGGTGTTGTAAGGTAAGAACCACGTGTGCAAAATTGCGGTGTCTGACGTATACAGACGGCCTAAGACACTGAAGCTGGGAGACAAATAGGCGTGATAAGTTGCCTTCAATAGAATTATTTATTACGTGGTAGATAACCCAGCAAGTGGCAAATGGCTTGATTGTTGATTTATCGCAGGTTGAAAGGTGTATAATATAAATTGGAAAGAGTAAGTATGCAAAGACGGAGCCGCACGGTTCACCTAAGGTTACGGAACCATTGCGTCTGTCATGAGCGATAGCTATTACGTGTGGGGTTCTGTTAGAAAAGACGCATTTGATGTGCTGCAAGTCATTATTTAGCATGCTAAGTTTAGTAAAAGTGACCAGTGAGAAACGACCCCGAAGGCTTTCTGAGAATCGAGGAAAATAAACTCGATAGTGAAGCCAGCATTAGATGCCGAAAGTAAATCGAAATGAATTCAAATATATGAGATTGTGCCGCTGGCCAAAGCTTCTTTTTAACAACTTGCTGTTGCCGGAATTCCACACAAGGCGCGTACAAATATGACTCTGTAGGTCACGCTAATAACACCACAATTCTTACTATATACGCATCTGCAGTCTACCCTCTAATGCGGTGGCAGTTACACGTTTAAACGCTGTCGCGGGTTGCTCGGGGCTGTCATGCCGGTGGCACATTGCGATGACTTAAGACCAGACGGCGCGCACTTCTTAAGAACTCACGAGCGCGAGAAAATGCTGATGCGACCAGAAATACATGTCTCCATTGCTTTCTCCAGTCTGCAAGGTCTCCTAGTTTTGCGCGCTGTTTCTTCAGTTCTTCGCTTCGAACCTAATGCGTTGGCAACATCTGGAGCCGCACTTAAGGTTACCCGACCACAGTTCACCTTTCGCGTCATATGTCGTGACGATGGCTAAAAGAACGTGTACCCTGGCCTATGCTTAACGCATCTCGACTGCGCGGGGACTTCCATCTGGCACTCCACACTCAAGTTGTTAAGCTTTCCGCAATGCCTCTTTGCACTCCAAACGACTAAATGAAACGAACTGCTGCAGACTGCTAAGTTCGTGTGCAATGACCTTGTAAAGAAAAAAAAATGTCGGTAGCTTAACTAACTTATGTCGGCATGTGCATAGCGAGAGGTACGTTTTTATTGTTTAGCTTGGTTTGACCGCATGGTTACGCTTCTACAGGCGCAACGATGTTCCATACTACGGCGAAGAGACATGAAAATTCTCTATATCAGGGATTTTCCCCTGCAAACATTGACAAAATTCCCAGCATATATCCCTGCACAACAGTACTACTTTCCGCCCCAGCAACGCACACGCATACCATAATTACACATGTCTCACGTACTTGAGACTTTTGAAATCGGGTATAGCCCTCCCACTGCCGTACAACAAAGGCATGGCTACATCAATTTATATATTGGTAGCAGGAGTGTAGCCAGAAACTTTTTTCGGGGGAGGGGCACCCCCTTGAAATGGCAATTTTCCACTCTCTACGCAATAGCGAAAAAAATTTCGCGGGGGTGGGGGGAGGGCGCGTGTTCAATGTGCCACTTCCTGGCTACGCCCGTGACTGTATATAGTACACTGAACATTGTCTGCTTCAAGTCTAACACTAATAGTGAACTAAAAATCGCTCCGCATAAATATCAGAAAGAAATCTCAAAGGAAATGCTTGCGTGGTGCATGTGCCAGAACCTTTTACAGCAGATGAAGGTGCGCTGTGACTGCTAATTATCGGTCGTCGTAGGAGAATTTAACCATTCCTTAAATTTTCTGCAATATTACGAACATCTCTGTTTGGCTTTGGCTCAAAGTGACAGCCGATAATTCTTCGAAAAAAGGGGAAATTCCCTGCACGGACATTACTGCCTCTTGGTTTCGTTCCGATGACAAAGACAGGCTTCTTTCAGTCTCTCCGACTCACTCTTCATATGTGCCAGCAAATCCCACCGAGCCGCCCCTTCTAAATACGGCGCAACGCCGTCTCCTCATTTGTTGTTGCAACGCACGGAGGAAGAAATGAGAGGAGAGGGCATGCCCAGCAGGCGCTAAGGGAAAAGTTTCATATAGCGGCCATATATATCTACTGGGCACAAGGGCGGCGTTCTTATGGTTGCATGTTGTGCGGTGTAGCTCGTCTACCAGTGAGCGGTAGCGGCATGGCAGCATGTGCGCCTCCGTTGGTCTCGTACTGACCCGTAATATTCGTGCTTCGCGATGCGTTGTTAGCTGCGCAGTGTTCTCCCGGCGGTGATTGTTTATCAACGTTTACAAGACCTGCTAGCCACAGGAGCCTCAACAGTGCGTAGAACGAGCGTGTATATATGCACTGCCGCGCTGGCGGATGAAGTATTTGACGTGCTTTACGAAATTGTGTGTAGACAGCATGACAAAACGGAACCTTGACGAACGCTTTGCAAGTCAGTGATGGCTGTGCAGGCTTCTTGATTGTGACAATGGACAAAACATTTGTACTGAGGACGTCGTGTGCACACATGTAGTTTCGTGTTCGATATGTGCACATGCAGTAAAACTTGTATGTGCGTATGAAAACACAATATATGTTTCGCTTGCTATGCTCGCTCCTTCGGCATTAGAGCAACTGTGTTCGAGCATCACTTGCACCGCGCTCAAAGCCACCGTGGTGGCACAATGCTGACGCCGGTGAACTTTTACGTGGAACACAGGAATGGTGACAGGGCACCGCGTCAGCCACGTGAACGACCGAGTGGGAGAGCACGTTGATCGTGTTGTCTGTTCCGGGCGTGAATATATAAGTGCTGGGAAAACATTGACACCACATTCGCCGTAACCGGTGCACAGCACGTTCTCTTGTGCTTGCTTCCTTGTTAGGAAGCTGTTAGTTGCTGTTTAATTCTCGTACGAAATGACTTCTTCAGTGGTATCGCGCTGGCCCAGCGTGCTGAGCTCCGTTCCGTTGGCGTCAGATCGCCACGACACGTGCGTGCAGCCGACGTGCTTTTCGCGCCGGACACAGAGTCGCGCCTTGTGCTTCACATTCGGATACAAACAAGAGAGAAGAGTTTGTCCAGTCAATATGGCCGACTTCTGGCTTCCCCACGGCTTCAAAACGAATGATGTCAGGGCCTCTCCTCAGCTGTTTCCACATTCCATGCTGAAACGCGATTTCTCCGGCTCCTCCCATGACGTTATGCCAGATGGCACAGTGAGTGGCGTTGCAAGCTGCCGCGATTCAAAGCCCCTGTACTTCGTAAAAGTACCGTCATCTTCTCTCCCCCTCGCCGCCTCCTCTCCAGCGCGTTGCCTTTTGTCTTTCGCTTGCGACAGTGGCGCCCACTGTAACGCGCCACGAGCATGCAGTTTGCTTTCGAGCTGATGAGAGGAGGAAGCGGTGCAGATAAGAACACGGTACTTTTCAAGTACCACCATCTGCTCTTTCCTCACCACCTTTTCTCCGGTGCGTTACTTTTTTTTTTCTTTCACTTGCGACAGTGGCGCCCCCTGTAACGCACCACGAGCTTGCAGTTTGCTTTCGAGCTGGTGAGTGGAGGAAGCGGCGCAGATCAAAAGAACGCAGTACTTTTCCGAAGGTGGTTGCTAGGTGACGGCTGAGCTCGTGGTGCGGCCACCGGCCACAGCAAAACGGCGAGAATACGGCCAATGTAGCTTTCACTACAAAACGGACATTGCAGCTCTACAGTGGAGCATACGTGGGCATCTTCAGTGTGAATTTTCGTTGTAGTAGGTATATACCAGAGGAATCACACTTGTCCGCAGTGCCCAGTCGGCCGCTTCAGCTTCCGTTTTCCGCAGGAATATGCAGCAACCGACGCCATGATAATATCTAACATAGTCACACCACATACAAGCTGCTATAAATCAAGCATTTTGCTATAATTCAAGCTTATAGCTAACGTGCTAATTTGACGTGACAACTGTTAACAACAGCTTGCACACGCTCCATTTCGTTAGACAAGTGTGATTACGTGTGTATTACAACGGCTCGCTCAGCGTGCAAGTAAATTGTGCCATTTTTCTTCCTGACTACTTAATGATTTGTCCGCCTTGGTCGATAAACGGCTAGGGCACTCGGCTGCTGACCCGAAGGCCACGGGTTAGATCCTGGCCATGGTGGTCGCATATCGACGGAGGCGAAATGGCCCGTGAACTGTGCGATGTTCGTGCACGTTAAAGAACACCCTATGGTCCAAATTTCCAGAGTGCTACCACGGCAGCTGGATCAAAGAGCGCATGGTGCCCTCTTTTATCGAGCGGCCATGGCGCTACGTTGCAGCTTCCTCCCCAACAAGATGACAACTACTTTGCAATACTTTGCTGTATGGCGACCGTTTGTTATAGGTTGCAAAATATTCGAAGCAATACACGAATCATCACCATCATCAGCCTGACTACGTCCACTGTACGACAAAGGCCTCTCCCATGTTCCGCCAGTCAACTCGATCCTGTGCTTGCTGCTGCCAATTTATACCCGCAAACTTCTTAATCTGATCTGCCCACCGGACCTTCTCTCTCCCCCTAACCCACTTGCCTTCTCTAGGAATCCAGTTAGTTACCCTTAACGACCAGTGGTTATTCTTTCTACGCGCTATATGCCCGGCCCATGTCCATTTCCTCTTCTTGATTTCAACTATGATATCCTTAACCCCCGTTTGTTCCCTAATCCACTCTGCTCTCTTCTTGTATCTTAAGGTTACACCTATCATTTTCGTTTGCATTGCTCGCTGCATCGTCCTCAATTTAAGCTTAACCCCCTTTGCAAGACTCCAGGTTTCTGCTCCGTAGTACAGGAATACGTCTACTTAAATGGTTTGTAACTACGGAGTGTAAACACGAGAGTGAAATAACTAGAAGTATAGAAATAGGGGGAGGGGCACATTTGCCAAGCATTCACATATAATGTATGGTATTCTACCTCTCTCCATCAAGAGACAAGTATATAACATTAACGTCTTGCCGGTGCTTACCTACGGAGCAGATACCCGGATGCTTACAAAGAGGCTTCATCTGAAATTCAGGACGATGCAGGAAGCAATGAAAAAGAAAATGACAGGGGTGACTTTCTGAGACATCAAGAGAGCAGAGTGGGTCGGGGAACACATAATCGCAATACACACTCAAAGTTCTGTATTCTTTGGAGTCAGTCTAAGCAAGGCTTTTCTAATATCTTGGATACTAGCGTACCATATGACAGCCGAAGATAAACCAGACTAAAAAAATTCTCAGTTTTGACGGTCGGCAAATGGGCGATGAACGCTCACGTGCGTGTGAGTGTATCACTTGTTCACTTTTTACCGCTTAATTTGAGCATTTTAACAGTGAAGATGCTCTTTGCCGAGGTCATCTCTGAAATCATGGTATAGTGATAGTAATGTGGTCTCCTACTCGGGCGAGAGTGAGCCATAGTAAAAAAGGGAAGGTTGTGAAAAGTGAGGGCACCGTCGGAGAGCTGAGGGCGTAGGATATCGAGAGATGAATTTCCGAAAAGTGCGCCAAGGCAGGTGGATGTAGAGGTGCAGTGGAGTGTAAAACAGCGTGTTAGGTGTTAAGGAGTTTGAGCACTCAAGATGGAGAACATTTCTCACTCTCCCAATAAAGACGTGTGACGTGAACGTCCGCGACAGTTAACGCGAAAATGAACATGTCATCGCTACCACAATGTTCACGCGAAGGAGCCTCAAGTTAAGCGCGCTTGAACTAGAGTCTCGAAAAAAGAACACAGAAGTACAATTTAGCTCGCAATAAACGAGGAGCTGTGACCACAGAACTCGAGGAAGCCTTTGCAGGGCAAGGGCACTCTCCGATTGCCCTTGGATTACTGTTCGTCCCTCGTACCTCCCACCAAGCGCATGCCCCACTTGTTTATTGTGAACATAGCCTGATGAAGAACAGGTTTAAGCTTCGCTGTTTCGACCGTGTGTGTGAAGTGGAGCTGGCTGCACTTTTTCCTTCTTCCTTTGCTCCATTCCCTCCTAGAGTAGCAAGCCATGTACAACATAGTTAACATATAGGTATTTCTTTTGCCTCATTCTAAAGCACGTTCCGAAGAACCTAATAATGTTCATCTATCCATGAGTCTTCCTCTCTCTCCTTCCCTTATCTCTATTTATTACCAGCCTTCCCAACATTCTCAACAACAAAATGACAAAAAGATGCCTAGTTTTTGTTTTTCTGGTTCTAGAACTATGCCTTAGATTAAAAGCAGCACTTCACGTATTTTTCTTTTCGACTTCAAGCGACTCTCAGCTTCCACAGTGTACAGTTTCTCCAAGTTCTGCCCTTTTCTAAGTTTCAAAACTACGTTTTCTCCCTCTTATTCTTCTGCGTATCACTACGTCCTTCTGCTATTGCACCCAGCTTTAAACTTTTCTCAGCCAACAAGAGGCTCGTGTGTGCCGCCATATTACATACGGACGACGAATGGGGACGCGGCATCTCGCAAAATATTTTCTGCGTTCCAAGATATTCATGCATTGTTTGTTTTGTCTTGAGGCATCTCAACAAGTTTTGCTCTGAGGCATCGTTCGAAACGCCGTGCTCGAACGAACTCCAAACTACAGAACACAGAAGGATGGCGACGGCACAGTGCACGCGCATCGCCGTCCCGGTGGTGCCTTTGCATTCCATGCATTATCGTGTGGGTGACAAGTGAGGGAACAAACAATATCGTAGACACAGTGGCTGGCATACCTAGCCAGACCGGCGTGTCACCGGTGCAGGAATACGAAACGTGACTATACGGCGCAAGCAATGATGCCACTGCGATTTATGGCAGTGGTGGTGCTGACACCAAGTGTACTGTGCAAACAGAGGCTCATGCACTTTGATTCTGGCGTATAGGCAGGTTGGTAAGCAACATTATTGATCCACGAAAGAATCATTTGAGGGGGGTGGGGGTGGCATAGGTGTGGAAGCAGGATGACCATGGGCCGTCGGGCCACTTTAGGTGGCTGGGCACTACTGTGCTTCGGCCACCCTTCTGGCGCAGCTCACTGCCCCGAGCTGTAACCCCGATCATTAACTGCGCAGAGCAGCCTCCCATGGTTCCCGGTAGCTCCGACGCTGCGATATCTCTTTTTTCCTTGACTCCGGCCATGTTGCGAGTCCCACGAGGAACGCCTGCCGCGACACGAGGCTCATAAACATACCTGCGGATGGCAGTGATGACTGCAATAAAGGCTGCTCGCTTGGCGAAGTGCCCTGGCGATGAAAGCTTTGCAAAGTGAACGGAGATGATCTGTTCGACTCTCGTGCTTGGGGCATGCAGATGCAAGAGTGGGCGATGTATTTCAACATGGGCAGTCAAGGGGAAGCGTGCAGAGTGGTACAATTGATTTATTGCGAAAGAACTCTGGAGTGACGATATAGGGAACGTAACCTCTGCTTACGGTGCTTGCCCTTAGAACTCCATTCTTACTTCTATTCCACGACGTGATGAAGCCGACTAGTCTTCCCACATGAGACAGTTCGTTAAACGGAGGAAAAAGTGATGGTGGTGACGAATAATTGACTTCAGCTGTGTGACATTGGGACACCGAAGTGCTTTCCTTCAGAGAAATTTGATTAATGATGGCGTAAATCAAATCACTGCCGTTCAAGAAGCCCGTACAATCATTACTTCTGTATTTTAGTTACGTCAGACAACAATACCGGGAAAAACTGCACAAACAGCAAGGGCAGCTTGTTCGTGTACCGATCGGCACACTGCGATTCCCGAAGCACAAACCGTACGTGCTTCTGGTTAACCTCCCGGGCTTTCCTTTCCCTCACGAGTATTGCTGAGTCTTGACATCGACCGGATTAAGCAACCTCTTGTAAGCATGCTACCTTCTTGCCCCTTAGGTTTACACTAATCATTTTTCATTCCATTTCTCGCTGCGTCGTCCTCAAGTCAAGTTGAACCCACTTTGTATTCCTCCAGGTTTCTGCTCCGTAGGTAAGTACCTGAAATATGCAGCTGTTATTACTTTTCTTTTGAGGGATAGCGGCAATCTACCAGTCATGATTTGAAAATGCTTGCCGAATGTGCCTAACTCCCTTCTTATTCTTCTAGTCAATTGAACCTCGGGATTTGGCTCCACGGTTACTACCTGTCCAAGTAGACGAATTCTTTTACAACTTCGAGTGAACTGCTACCTATATCGAAGTGCTCTTCTCTTGCGCAGTTCTTGTACATAGCTGTTGTTTTCTGCAGAATAATTTTAAGACTTACTTTTCTGCTCTCCTCGTTCAATTGAGTTATCCTGAGTTGTAATTCGTCACACGAGTCACTCAGCAATGCAACGTCATCGGTGAAGCCCAGGTACTAAGGCACTCTCCAATAATCGTATCCCTAACTCTTTCTGTTCTAGGCCTCTCAAAACCTCCTGCAAGCACGCGGTAAATAGCAGTGGGGAGATTGTATTCCCTTGTGTTACAATCTTCTTTATTGGTATTATGTCGGTTTTTTCATAGGGCACTATGGTGGCAATCGATCTGCCATAGATTAATTCCAGGATGTTCTGTATGCTTCATCGATGCTCCGATTCCGCAGTGTCTGCATGACTGCTGATATCTCTACTGAATGAAATGCCTTCTCGTAATCTATGAAGACTGTGTATAGTGGTCGGGTTTATTCTCAGCATTTCTCTATCACATGATTGATAGTACCAATGTAGTTGGTGATTGAGTAGCCGCAAGGAGAGAGCCAATGAGAAGAGAGTCAAGGGAGAAGAAGAGAGCAGAGTGTCTCGAGGAAGACACGGGTGTTAAGGACATCATAGTCAGAATCATGAAGAAGAAATCATGAACAGGGCACGTAGCGCGACGGCAAGATAACCGCTGGTCAGTATGTATCAGAGACAAGAATCAAGGAGATAATAAGCGGGTGAGTGGGAGACAGAAAATTAGGTGGGTAGATGAGATTAGGAAGTTACGGGTATAAAGTGGCAGAAGCAAGATCAGGACAGAGTTGAGTCAGGCTGATGATGACGATGATGAAAGCATGAAATGGACAGGTGCACATGCAGCCTGACGCTGCGCTCTTTGCTCTCCCCTATGTTCTTTAGTCTTTTCATCTCTTTCTTTCAGTGCAGGGTAGAAAACCGGACGCGCGTCTTGATGAGCCTTTCAATCCTTCGCTCCCTCCTTCTTTGTCTTTCTCTGTCTTTGTCTTCTTTCGCTCCCACCCCTGTTCTAGCACTCTCCTTCTCCTCCTCTTCTGTTTAGGTTAATAAAGAGTGTACAATGCACATATACAAGTGTCAATGTAGGTGGCTGTTGCCTTGAAGAAGGTTCTACTTTTGATTTTATCTATGAACCACAATGCTGGCGAACAAGGGCGTATAAAAGGACCCGAACATCATCAACAACTGGCGTGGCTTGTGTCTTCCTGCTCAAGACGTTGGTTTCCTCGGCGACACGCTGTGTTCAAAAATTTTCCGTCTCCTGAAGCTTACATCTTTTCCTGAACTCATTGTTTACTTGAATTTTTATATCTTGTTGTCTCCTGAACCTTTTATTTCTTGTCGCTTGAAGATACCGCGTCGATGAAGGCACCGGCGTTTGCCCATTACACACGTAGACCACTAAAGGTATACAAAGGCGAAAGGAGAACCCACCCAGAGTGCGACGTTGCGTGTGCGATGTTCTACCTCGTACGTTACTCAATCCACCTTCTTGGGTGCTTGTGTACATGCTTAGCCGTAGATGCGTTAGCAAGTACTACTCAAGGCCAAGGCGGACGTGAACCAGAGTTTTCTGTCGCGTCTGTAGTTAGCCCCATAAACACCCAGCAGGCACACAACGAGAGTTTTTACGTCCCTGAAGATCTTTGCTACCGTTTGCTATATGGTTCACTTGTCTCGAGCAACGAATTTTCGATTGCTTACCGAACGTTAAAGAATACTCGCGGAAAATATCTAGTGCCAGGCAGTGGAAAGGTGAAACTTGTATAGTGTGTAACTCCCTTGATACTGCAAGTCTGAGCAACCTCTAAGTTTCTAGTGTGAAAACACACATAGAGAGACAGCCGAAGAGAAGGAGGAAGATAAGAAAAAGAAGCCAAGGTGGGGACACTAACCACCTACGCGCCCTGTTCGCTACCATACACTCTGGGGAACAAATAAAAAGAATAAAGGAGAAAAAAACGAGAGAAAAAAGCACTGTCAAGGTTTAGGAACATAAAACGAGAGAAACGCACAAAGATAACAATGCAGCTATATAAAAGATGAACAAGGCGTAGTATGCAACTACCTGGACCTTGTTGACCGAATTCATGGAACATTGATAACCAAACAACAAAAAGACAAGCAGTTCATTTTTATTTGGCGTGAATAAAAGCCCAAATGACAACGAAAACTCGGCTCACCTCATCTTTCATGCCGAGTCACACGCGTCATTTTCACTGATCAGGTTTCGGCGGTCCACGCTATATCTATCTCGTTTCAGGAACGGCAAGTCCGCCCCGGGCCTGTACGGTGACCACGCCCAGGCTCTGCGGATGAATGATGCAGGAACGTCAGGGGTCGCACCGGCTGTATACGTACGAATACAAGCATCTCGAGGCGCGCAATCATCCCTTGCGTGTGCTCGGCCTATCTGCAAATGGCGCGCGCTGCAGCACTCGTGGGCGTGTCTCGCGGAATTCCGGATAGTGACGACTGCGGGACCGGAGTGGGCGGGAAGTGGTGATGTGCTACACGCACGAATACATCCGTAACCGTTTGTTTTTCTTCTTTGCTCTGAATATCGACCTCGTAGGGCCTGAAGAGAGACACACAATGTCTACCGATGATTCGTGCATTGTTACCCTTGCCTTATCTTTAGCCTGATGACACAGACACAAGTATGGCACATACGCACTACACCACTGTTTTCACAAAAAATGTATATCTATGTAACGTGATGTTGACGAACAAGGACGCAAAAAAGGTCCCAACAACATAAACTGGCGTCGTTGATGTCTTTCTACTAGCCGGTGTCCTTGCTGGTTAGTATCGCGTTGCATAGCCTTGCTGTTGGACGGATGCAAGAGGTTTGAGAAAGTCTTACAAGTTTCTACATTGTAGCTTTGAGTAAATTGGAAAAATAAGGACAGCATAAAATGAAAAAGTGGAACGCCGGGCTCTAAGCTAGGAAAGCGTCTGAAGATAGGTAAATATATATATATATATATATATATATATATATATATATATATATATATATATATATATATATATATATATATATATATATATATATGAGATCTAACAGACAGTAATGCCAAGGAATGTACAGGGGAAGTTATTAGAACCAATGGAATGTAAATAAGAAGAAAGAAAAGTGGATGAAAAAAATAACCAGCCGTGAGCAAAAATCCAACCTACGACCTTCGACTAACGCGTTCGATGCTCTTAGGTATACACTAGGTATACACTTCTTTCCTTATATATATATATATATATATATATATATATATATATATATATATATATATATATATATATATATATATATATATATATATATATATATATATATATATATAGCTTGTAACCTAGAACCGGAAGAGGCGAAGGCGTGATATGCCTTCTGAGGCAAGTCATGTAACCTTAGTGCACGCTGTAGGCGTAGCACCCTCTGCGCGCATCGATTTGTAATTGCAGTGCACAATGTGCAGTCATGTTATACATGCACGTTCATTCAAGCTACAGTGAAATCGTATGGCAAACCAAGGTTCATGTTATGCCCAATAATTGCTTTTGCATGATCAGAATGCGTTCGGTAAACATGTGCTTGCCCAAACAAAACAACCAGCAAACGCCCAAGAAAGCCAAGAAAGAAACGATTGAAACGAATAAATAAAATAACTCAAAGTAAGAGCAATTAGCACGGTAAGCTTTTTGCCCCCTCCCTCCCCTCCACACACATGAATCAGTGAGTTGTAGTGTTCTAGCTCTGTTCGTAGGTAAGCATTTCGTGCTTTCACCGTTTGAAATGCGTTTGTGCGTAAAAGAAGTGAAGTTGCCGTGCGGAGAACGTGCTGCATGTCGATGATTTCCAATATTTGATACGAAGAAGTGACGAGCGGATAGCGCACTGTGCGGAACAATGCACATCGACGTTATATTAACTGAAAGTTGAGCGCAATATAAACAAATATATAGTAACGACAACAACTAGAAAGAAGCGAGTCCTCATTCGAAGTAGCTTCATTCCGATTGCGTTACTCGAGGAAATTACGCGGAAACTGCGTGCGCGCGTTCTCACTCGCAAAAGCGTAACGTGGTTAGGCAAATACGCAACCATTGTTGCCACCTCCGCTTGCACTGGCACGCCCAGAAAATTGCATCGGGACCGTCGGGCTCGCAAGAAAAACCAATAGACGCATAAACAAACGAAACAAAGAGATGTGTCCCCGGCCGTGAAGAGACTGCTACACTATACACAGAAAAAGCCTCGTCCACGGAGCCTAGGAAAAACAAGCATCAAGCTGAAGCGAGGAAAATGTATAAAGGAATGTTTTTCTCCGAGTTCGTTCGGTCAGGCCAGTGCGACGACGCCTAGGAGTGGTTTCTTGTTGTTTTGCTCTCGCGAAATCTCATTATAACGTGGCTCCCTTATAAAGCGCATATAGCGTACGACAGCGTGTGGGGACTTGGTGAAGTTGGAGGACGGCAGGGAAGCGAAGGTGAAGGAGTAGAAGAGTAGGAGGGGGGGACGTGCCCGTTTGACGCTTTCTGAGCGTTCATTAATACTTCCAAAGACCTGCAACGTCGTGCACCTCCTTGGACGTTAATTTTGTTTCCTTCCAGCTACGTCGAGGCCATGCTCCTTTCTTCTCTTTTCTACCGCTGACTTGTCCGCTGATGTCCCACCGGCCTGCTGTACGAGACGACGTGCAAGCGTGGAATAAAAGCCACAGCTCCGAACATTAAAGATAGAAAGATGCCTCCATTAATCGGATTGCACGTGTGCCTCGAAGGAAGGAAGTTTCTTTTTGCTAAACGAAGTTAGCGCCAGTCCGTTCCTTGTCACATTAAATTTTCGTTTGTGCACTAGTTTCTCACACATCGAAGTAATAGTCTAGCGATGATTTAGTTAGACGCTGTGTACACTCGCTTCCTAAGATGTCCGTGCAGAGGTACCTCCAAAGTTCGGCACTTGAGGTACAACTTTCGCTTAGTAGTGCCAGCGGTAATGAAATAAAAACTATGTCAGTGTAAAGGACGCTCGCTGCGCGATCGAAACACGATTATTGCGCTTCACGTCACGAGCTTTTCGCCTCATTAGCCTTCAGCTAGTTTCATCTCTTCTAAGTCTTCATTTCTTGTTTTCTTCGGTCCACATGCTCAGCTTAGTGACAGACTGTTCTTCCTAATTAGCGGTGAATGTAGTTACTCTGTTGTTGGATTCTTCATTGTATTACGGGCCGTTAATAATCATCTTTAATGGCCCGAGCTCTCTCGGGCCGAGGAAATCTTTCATATTCAATGGCTGTCATTACAAAATATTGGCTACCACTTTGTTGTCCTCATGCGTTAAGCAACGAGTTGCACGCGATTTTGACAAAAAAAAAAGTAGAAGAAAAGGAAGTGTGGTGGGTTCCTAGTTGAAAAAAAAAAATATTCCGGAGCGGTAAGACCGTGTGACACACATCGCCTCATGGTAATACTAACAGAAGGTATGTGCAGTTTATGTGCCAACGTCTGCTCATGAGCAGCTCAATAAGCCAGTATTTGAATAATTAAGGCAAACTCTGTAACGCTTTCCCGGGAGAGTGTAATAATGCACGTGGTGTATGTATACACATGCTGTTTCATTCGGCCACCTGACGGATGTTTTCTCTAATAGCAGTGCCTTCTTAATGAGAACCTGTAATTACGTTACGTGTTGGTTAGGTTAATGTGGGAGAAAGAAAAAGTGAGCCCTCCCGACACACGTGGTTCCATAAAGGCTTGATGGAACACGCGCAACGTTTATGTTTCGCGTCCACATTGTTGTGTACGATTATAAGACCGTATATACTTAGCACAGCACGAGACCTCAATCTCACAAACACGAGATATAAGTTCCGATTATAGCGTTTCAGTTTTTGCTGCATATTTAATGTGGAACAAAAAATTGCTTGGGTCCAGCAAAATGGGACAAAAGTTTAGGTTTGGTCAAAAGGAGCTGGGTGAAGTTTATTTTTCCGCGTTGATCTTTCCATTTTGATCACCTTTTTTTATCAGTTTTGCTCACATTTCTATAGGCGCGGATAGACCGAACGAGAAGCGGCAAAAAAATGGGTCGTTGGGGGAGAACAGATAAAAAGAAAAGAAGCCGACGACTGCCGGCATTGACAGTGATAAACTGCGCTACGGATGTGCGTCGTTGCGATATTCGTGCGTGGGATTACATTCTGCCCTCGGAGCTGTCCATGAAGATGTATATAATAAAGAAGTATGAAGGAAGAAAGGAAAAAAATCATCGAAAAAAGGGAGAACAACCGCAGGCAGAGCCCAGAAACATCAGATAGAGACGTCCTGCAAGTAGGCAGCCGCAAAGCCTAAACAGAGAGATAAGAAAAGAAATATAGACTGTCGATTTTCTTGTCGTTCGGTAGTGCCTGTCACCCTGTGATTTCTTACGTTGAGCGTGCCCCGAGCATAGCACACAGCAGTCGGCACTCCAGATAGAGCGCACTAGACCTGCCACAATCGATATTTGATTAATGAGCGTATGACGTCAACAAGGGGAATGAAACGTGTCACACGTGGCGGCCACGCTTCACAGAACGTTTTCTTTAGGAACACAACACTATTTTTATGTTGGCGTATGCGTTATGTTTACGATGTTTCAACGTCTTACCGTGTAACCTGTCAGTTCAGTTTACCTCGTGCACTGGGTATTTATAATTACGGTCTATACTTTCATCTTGACTGCATCTTTCGTCTGCTCACTGGAGCTAATTAACGGATCAGTGCCATGGCTAAAAACGTGGTGGCTATGCCATGACACCACCACGTGGATAAAAATTAATTGCGGCATTCTAGTGACCCTGAAATGACCAGGTTTACACAGGTGTATGAGTGTGCATGCGCTCATGTTTATAACTTTTTTTTTTGGCTGCGTAGCAAGAGATCAGCTTTTGTGAATGCTAAGAAGACTTTGACAGTAACTAAATACTACAAACGCGTCAGCGGTAACTGGTTATTTTCTTCAGTGACTTGTACTTGTAGATAGTCACTTTTATGTCATCAGAACTTGTAACTGTAATGTTGTTACTTTTTACTCAGTAACTGTAACAAAAAACACCGTTGCAATTACTTCTGTTTTTATAAAGCATATCCAAAAACAACATTCGCTAAAGTCTTCCTTTTTTTTTTCGAACTCACACCTTTCAAGTTTTCATAATAAGGCCCCCCTCACAGTTTATAAGAGGAGGTCACTAAGAAGTTTATCTTCCCTGTAGAAGACCGAGGTCAGAGGTTGTTCTCAATGCAAATTAAAGTTTTTTTTGCTTGTAAACTACACGTAGCATGTTAAGCATGTTGCAGCTGTACAACTTGCCAATTTAAGGCACGTTCGTTCTAATGCTATAGCGTTAGGAAGCTCGTTTCACAGAAATGGCGGTGTCGGCGTCGGTGTCAATGGAGGCGTCGTTGGTCGTGAGCAAGAAATTGGCGTTCTGCGTGAGCAACGCGGAAACGTTAAACTGCTCTGTTCCTCTGAGACGTCGGAAACGAATGAGTGTCCTCATAATCATATCAACCATAAACCGACATTGCTTTGTGGGTGTGCGAGCTGCACTTACAATTACAAAACACGTGGCGTACATGCGTTAACGAACGGGAAATAACTATACTTCTGTAATAGTTGTCTAGAACAGTGACATCATTCTGACCGTATTTTTTGCGCTCATCTGTGATTTAGTTTCGGTTTCGCCACTGAACTTGGTTGAATTTCATTACGCCGCAACAATTACTAGAGACCAGCTTTCGTAAATCTCAATGCTGCGAAAAGTTATTCCCATAAAGAGCATCATTTGACATAACCTCCTAATCTCAGCAAATAAAAGTTAAATAATTTAGCATTTTTAATTGCGGTTCCCAATGTTGATTTTAACCATCTTAAAATGCCTGCCGCTACGGAAAAAGCTATTATGAACGGAGCAAGCCCATATCACGTTTTCCCGATTTTTCAGGATTTGGAAAACATTTCTTGAAGCACTCAGTATACTACTACGACGCATATAAAAAGTAAACAAATATGCTGTAGGACCCAAACAGCGAAAAATTTTAATCAAGGCTTTTTTGGTTTAGAGAAAATCAACACGGAAAAGAAGCGGCTAACAAAACTTACTGCACCAGAACTCTTTTATCACAATCAATGAATTGATTGATTGATTTGTGGGGTTTAACGTCCCAAAACCACCATATGATTATGAGAGACGCCGTAGTGGAGGGCTCCGGAAATTTCGACCACCTGGGGTTCTTTAACGTGCACCCAAATCTGAGTACACGGGCGTACAACATTTCCGCCTCCATTGGAAATGCAGCCGCCACAGCCGGGATTCGAACCCGCGACCTGCGGGTCAGCAGCCGAGTACCTTAGCCACTAGACCACCATGGCGGGGCCACAATCAATGAAGGCTGCGGAGTCCCGTTTCACTGTTTGTCAGCAATGCCATTATATCAAAAAGGTGATTAGTCAACTCAATCTTGTAGCACGATTTTGCTTTGTCATGGCTGTTTTCAATAACTACCACAAAAAATATGTACTCTTTCTTGTTCTGGCCAACGTTTATAAAACGCTGGTTCTGGTCGCTGCGCCAAGCAAATACTTATTCTCCCCCACTTGAAACACGCGACTTAGTCGAAAGAGTAAGTTAACTGCGTTTAATAATAATAATAATAATAATAATAATAATAATAATAATAATAATAATAATAATAATAATAATAATAATAATAATAATAATAATAAAACTAGAAGATCTCAAGTACAGTGGGAATCGATGATAAGCGAAGCAGGAATGATATATGTTCATATGTCACTTTAAAATCAGCACAACGTTACGAGGTGGAGGTGAACGAGGCCGTACATAACTTTCGTGTCATGATTATCATGTTTGGATGTGTCGCTTACCTTCGTCGTCTATTGACACCACGTAATACCAAATTTAGTATATGGGGCGCTAGCGAAATGGCCGCGAGCACGCTATGAGCGTGGTAGGTTGTCATTTTCTTACATTACATGCGTGTCAGGATTATCATGTTTGGTCCAGTCATATAATTCGTCATTCATTGAGGTCCCGTAACACCAAATTTGGTATATGTGGAAATAGCAAAACGGCCACGAGCGCACACAGGGCACAGTGATGCTACGTTAGCAAAACGCGAGCACTCTTTAGTCTGACGCCAGGCGCGACCAGCGTACGTCAACGCGGCCCGACGGCAACCAGCGCGAAGTGCGACATGCTGCATTTCGCACCGATGCATTACCCAGACAACATTGGGTCTCCCTCTTTTCGTGACGGAGGGACGCCTGAAGCACTGAAACGCGCATGCGTCAAAGCAACGGAGCGTGGCGCGTGTCTGCGAGTATATGGCTAGAGTGTACTAGAAGCTTAGTTCTAGTACACTCTAATATGGCAGGACCGGTGCAAGGAGGATTAAAAAGGAGGACTAAAAAGGAGGATTAAAAAAGATTGCTGGAGTGGAAATGACTGCCCAGGAGTGAAGCCGTTCCACTGGCAAGATGGCGGCTGTGGTGGCCATCTTACTAGGGGCATGATAAATTATCACCGTTCAGCGAATAAAAACGAAGCGTTTTCCTCGCACGCCCAACAAGTTTAATGTGGGAACTTTTTCTTGTCACATAGTGGTCCAAGTGTGTCTTACAGTTACTAGTTTTCCTTAGTGAGCCTCTAATTGGAGGCAAAGTTCTTTAAAGACTCAATCATCTATACTCGTTTCTGTGTGTTATGTCGTCGGGAACAACTATCTTTTAACATAAAACTACCGTTGAATTTATATAACAAATCAAACCCACTTGATCTTTAAATGGGCACCATCAGAAAAAAAATTGCCCGCAGCTTCCCTCGGGGGAACACTGAGGAGGATGCGGACCATATAATTGGTTAACGGGGTGCTAAAGTGCGACTTAATTGGGTCGATGGCTAAATTGGTTAACGTGGTTGTGAAATGGGGTGTTAAATTGCGACTTACTTGGGTCGATGGCTAAATTGGTTAACGTGGTTGTAGGAGGGGGTGTTAAATAAGTGAACACGTACACACGTATGCGAAAGGGCGGCGCTGGTCGAAGGGACGTCGATCATTGTGTTTGTGGATTCGTTGGAATTCATTTCACCGCGACCTTGGACGTCGACGCGCCGTACAAACCAACCGACGAGCGGCAACTGAGCGAGCGAGCGCCGACCTTGAGTATATATACAGCACGACGGCGCATGCACTGTCAGCTGTTGAATGTTCTCGAAGCGCGACGCCACATGCGCGTCCACTGGAGAATCAGGAGAATCGTAGATGTCGAACGCGGTGTGTAGAGGAGGAAGGGTGCACAGATGGTGGAGGAGTGAAGCGCGCGCGGTGTGTAGAGGAGGAAGGGATGCACAGATGGTGGAAGAGTGTGCGACGGCGCGACGGCGCATGCGCGCGCGTCAGCTGTCGAATGTTCGAGAAGCGGTGCGGACGGCGCGGACGGCGCACTACAAGGCGCGAGTATAAGATGCTCCGCATCTAATAGCATGTTTCCGCCATCTTGGCAGTGGCAAAAGACGGCTTCACTTCTGCTGGCAAGGCATTGATGGAGCTTCCACTCCAGCAATTTTTCTTTAATTCTCGTTGGACCGGTGCCTGGTGTGGCCACGCCGGCGTGACGCGATGAAATGAACGCCGGTGAGCACGCGCACCGCGTCACGCCGAAACGTATTGGCACCTTGACTGTGGCATGTAGTAATGTTCTCATATGACACGCATCTCATGATTTTCATGTTTGCGCCAGTCACATACCTTCGTCATCCATTGACATCACGTAATACCGAATATGGCATATGTGAAGCTAGCGAAACTACTGTGAGCGCATCATCAGTGTGACATGTAGTCATGTTGTTACATGGCACGCATGTCGTGATTATCATGTCTGGATGTGTCAATTACCTATTTCGTCCGTTCGCATCGCGTAATACCGAGTTGGGTACATGTGAAGCTAGCGAAACGGCAGCGGGCACATCATGAGCGTGGCATGTAGTCATGTTGTTACATTACACGGCATCTCTTGATTATCATGTTTGCATCAATATCATACCTTCGTCATGCATTCACGTCCCGTAATACCAAATTTGGTATAAGTGAAGCTAGCGAAACGGCCGCGAGCGCATCAAGAGTGCGACATGCAGTCATGTTGTTACATGACACGCATGTCATGATTTTTGTGTTAGGGTCTGTCGCTTGTGTTTGCCATGCAATTATGTCATACCATACCAGTTTTGCACCATTCAATGTGAACGAAACCGTCGCAAGAGCTGCAGGACCATGAAATGTAAACCATGACATTCATGACATACATGTCATGATTTTCATGTTCAGTCAGATATGTTTTTCATACAGTCATGTTATGGCATACGAATTTTGGTATTGATACCATTATCGATATGGCCAGGCTAAAAGTCGCAGGCGACTAGATAGATAGATAGATAGATAGATAGATAGATAGATAGATAGATAGATAGATAGATAGATAGATAGATAGATAGATACGCTCGAGTTCGCCGAGGTTCGCTAAGAAATGCTTCGCATTTACTAAAAATTATCCGCGTTTAACATCCCAAAACCACCATATGATTATGAGAGTATAGGGCTCCGGTAATTTCGACCACTTGGGGATCTTCCTCATGCACATAAATCTAAGTTAACTGTGTTTACTTCCACTGTTTAACGAATCTTTGAATAAATTAAGGAAGATAGGCACGTAATTTCCCGTAGCAAGAGTACGATAAGATAGGTGGTTTTATACTTGCATAGTAATGGGTGGTTTCGATCTTTAAAAAAATTCTTCGTTAGTATAGCATGTTATGTCATTTACTAACGGCCACACAGGACACCATACGCTATACGCACAATAAACACTCTACTATAAGCAGCACCGTTAGTATGCAACTTGCGCTTCAGCTCTGAAGTAGCAGCAGTGATAAAGATACTTTTACACGACTTACCGAAGTTACCCTAGTGTTGCAACGTTTTAAATACTGGTTATTCAAGTCGAAATTTCTACGATTGATTCTTGTGGCATTCCCACAACACTCACTGCAACATTCGTCTTACAACACGCTGCTAAACTTCAATAAGTATATTGACTCACCTATGCCATACTGCAACACCGCTGCTGGGAAAATTTTAAGTGTTCTTGCGGTGCGTGGTCTTCCTTTCACGACTTATGGGTACAGATTAAAGCCGCGCAACCCAATCAATTTGTCTCGAAATCTCGCACAGCATCTTTCTCTTGGTTCTCCTCATCGTGGGGAGTCATGTATGAAGCAGTATAAGAACTTGAGAAGACAGTAAGTCGCATGTAATGACAATCTTTCAGTAGTTATATGTGCACAAGTTTACAGCGAAACTGTCTGGAGGAGAATATTCTGTAAGAGAAAGAGATTTCTGTCGAGGAGAAATTGATACATGGAACTCAGAAATCAGCGCATAGACTTGAAAGAGTGAGGGAGAGAGCGGGTATTGGTGAACGGTTTCGAGCTGTAAAGGCAAGGATTGATGGCAGATAACCAAGAAGGCAGGCAAAAAAAGAAAAGTGCAGGAGTCAGTGAACTTAGACGCGCGCAATACGAATGCGCATTCCTAATGCATTGATATGTCTTGTAGAAAGATGAATGCGACGAAGCGATTGGTGGGAGAGGAAGCAGAAGCTGAAATGTCAAAATTTTGCCCATCAGAAACTGCAGGTAACCGAACATTCTTAAAGAACTAGGCCTGTAAAAGCAAGCACTGCTGAAAAAAAAAAACACTGCATGACTGCATACGCAAGGGTTCACAAAGAAACGGTGGATGGTATGGTTGCGATGAAATCTCCAAGAAAAAACCTGAGATTAAACCGAGTGTTGTGTAGGTCATGAAGCAACCAACCACAGCTTTCTTCTCTGGGACTGCGGTAAGCGGAGGACGATACTAATAAAAAAAGTAAGTTAAGATGGAAGTGACCATGCACACGTGGAATGAATTCAATGGAGTGGAAGAGATTGACTATTGCACGCCACCGCATGTCGACTGTTGACTCATGAACTTTTAGCCTGGCGGGCCCACCTGAGGCCCAGCTGCGTTGTACAGGTGTCCGTACCAACATCGCCTCTGTTTGTGGGTACCGGCGGTCTCACCATCCATGGCCCCGCCGCGGTGGTCTAGTGGCTAAGGTACTCGGCTGCTGGCCCGCAGGGCGCGGGTTCGAATCCCGGCTGCGGCGGCTGCATTTCCGATGGAGGCGGAAGTGTTGTAGGCCCATGTGCTCAGATTTGGGTGCACGTTAAAGAACCCCAGGTGGTCCAAATTTCCGGAGCCCTCCACTACGGCGTCTCTCATAATCACATCGTGGTTTTGGGACGTTAAACCCCACAAATCAAAATGTCATATTTTGTGGCTGTTACCGCCCTCCGAGTGGGACGCCAGAGTTTTGCGAGCAACTGCATGATGCTTTGAATGATATTGTCAAAAGGCACCCGCATACACCTGTTTTTATTCTAGGCGATTTTAACTACCCGAAAATAAACTGGTCACTTCCTTCCTGTTCATTAAGCTCACTTTCAGCCGACAGTTTACATTTCGTGGAACTGTGCGAAGACTTTAACCTTACCCAACTCGTAACGCAACCAACAAGAATGGGCCCCAATTCATCAAATGTTCTTGATCTGATTCTCACCACTGTACCTGACATTGTCCATTCTATTTCATATATCCCAGGCATAAGTGACCATTGTTTCGTGCACTTCAATCTAACAAGTTCTTTAAGGCGTCGGTCAAACAATTGCAAAACAATAAGAGACTACTCACGCGGCGATTATGACTCAATCAACAGTGAACTCGAATCGAATTTTGAGAGCTTTGCTGATGGCTTCTTTGATCGCAGCGTTCAACAAAACTGGAACTTGTTCAAAATGAAAGTTGAATCTTTAATCACGCGATACATTCCCACATACGTTATCAAGGGTCGCCAACGCCCCCCTTGGTTCTCAACTGACTTAAAAAAATTGCGGAATAAAAAGAAACGGTTGTTCCGTCAGGCAAAGCAGACTAATTCGTTAGCCCGTTGGCACGTGTACAAATCTGTCCTTTCCGAATACAGAGCAGCTATCAAGGAAGCCAAGCGCGTTTTTCTTAATGATACCCTTCCTTCAATTCTTGTAACCAACCCTTCTAAGTTTTGGAAAACTGTTAAACCTAGGGAAAAGATAAACATTTCGCTTACGAACTCAGATGGGCAGCCAGTTCGCTGTGAAGAGTGTTGCATTGCATTAAATGATTTTTTTGTTACTTCTTTTTCAAGTTGTTCTGCTTCTGCGTTGCCGCAAATGCCTAGTCGTGATTTTTTACCCATGTATCCTGTTACCGTTGATGCCGTTGGAGTGCAAAATTTAATTCACAAGCTTAAGTTATCCTCTTCTTGTGGCGTAGATGAAATCAACTCAAAGTTTCTAAAAAACACTGCATTGTATTCATCAATTTACTTGTCCTTAATCTTTTCGCAATCTATTCAGACCTCCACTTTGCCGCTTGACTGGAAGGTGGGGAAGGTGGTCCCTCTGCACAAATCTGGTAACACACAGTCTCCTCTCAATTACAGACCAATTTCCCTAACCAGTGTTCCTTGTAAAATGTTAGAACATATAATTTACTCCAACCTTGTCTCATTCCTAGAATCAAATTCTTTTTTTACTCCCTACCAGCACGGATTCCGAAAAAGTTACTCATGTGAAACCCAACTTCTTTATTTTACTAATGACATAGGATCGGCTTTAGATCGCGGCTCACTTGTGCATTGCATTTTTCTTGACTTTCAAAAAGCTTTCGATAAAGTACCTCACCAATTACTCCTCCTGAAAATTAGTGCCTTAAACATTGACCCGAACATTCTTAAATGGATTGAATGCTTTCTGACTAATCGCACTCAGTTTGTAACAACTAATGGCTATAACTCACCTCTTTCTAAAGTAACATCCGGCGTACCCCAAGGTTCCGTATTAGGCCCTTTACTCTTTCTTATATATATTAATGATCTCCCAGACAGCATTAACTCCGCTATAAGGTTATTTGCAGATGATTGTGTAATTTACCGCGAAATAAACAATGAATATGATAACCAATTTCTACAGTCAGACCTTGACACTGTCTCAACCTGGTGCAATAAATGGCTTATGACTCTCAACTCTAACAAATCTAAATGCATGTCAATAACCCGGCGATCTATTTCTCCCCCCTGTACCTACAGAATTAACGCCGTTCCCCTCCAGCATGTCTCTTCATATAAGTACCTCGGCGTTTACATTACCAACAATCTATCTTGGCACACGCATGTTACCTACATCTGTAATAACGCTAACCGAACGCTAGGATACTTAAGCCGCAACTTTTCTCGTGCTCCGCTGTCCCTCAAAATTCTATTATACCGATCACTAATTCGCCCAAAGCTTGAGTACGTGTCCGCTATATGGGATCCCGTGCAGCAAAATTTAATTAACGCGTTAGAATCTGTTCAGAACCGCTCAGTTCGGTTCATTTGTTCTAATTATTCCCGTACTGCTAGCATATCAGAAATGAAATCTAACCTTGACCTACCCAATTTAACTGTCAGGAGGAAAGTGGCGCGACTGCATTTTTTTCATAAGATATTTTTTCACAATCCATCAATGAAGCGAGACCTCATTTCACAACCGTCATACCACTCATCGCGCATTGATCATCAGCATAAGGTTGCCATTCCGTTTTGCCGCACCAAATTCTTTTCAGCAGCCTTCTTACCGAAAACAGCCGCCGATTGGAACCACCTTCCATCTTCCGTTGTATCAATAACAGACCCTTTGTTATTCAAGACTGCAATTTCTCAGCAATGCTTGTAACTATACGCAGTTTCCATTATCTATCTTTGTCTTGTATGTGCTTGAATTCTTATACATTTTTAGTTGACTTATGTTGCCTTCCTGATTTGCACATCTGATACTTGTTTCTTTATTTTGTCTTTTTTTCTTGTGTGTTATATATGTTGTACCCACCCCCTCTGTAATGCCCTACGGGCCCTGAGGGTATTCTAATAAATAATAAATAAATAAATAAATAAATCAATCACCATCCATGCTCCGAATCGGACACAACCATAACGCAACAATATCGCCATTTTTAGTGTTGCTGGTTGCAACCTCCAGCACAAAAAGGCTGGTGCCGCTTGTCCACGATTGTGGTACAAATTTCACGGGGTAACCGCAATGCCCAGAGCTTTCGGTTCTTCAACTGAGCGTTCAGTCTTATTGGGAGTCAACTGAAACTCCCACATTAAACTGATAGACTTCTAAATTTGTCCGAAAAAAAAAGTAAAACGTGAACACTCTGCGCAGCAAGAAACCCAAATCACTTTAATACAAAGTGGACCGTATGCATCGCCCAAAACGCAGCATGAAAGGCGTTCAAAGCAAAGCTTGAAAAAAGAACGGGAGTTTGTTAAGCATGTTTGGTCAATGGTTTGAATCAGAAGATTCGAGACGGCTATAACCGGGGGTGTAGCAAAGAAGTTTGTTCAGAGCGGAGGGGGCATATATATATGTATATGAGGGCATATATATATATATATATTTATATATATATGTATATATCTGCAACCACAATAAAACAGTTTGGAGGTCTTGAACCCCCTCCCCCTTTGCTATGACACTGCTTATAACGGAGTAAATTACGATGTAAAACTGCAAGTAAAAAAAAAACTGAACTGAAAAGGAAGGTAAAATAATCTCTGATAATGCAGCAACTGCTTCCATTCAAAGGGAGCGTTGCCTACGAAAACGGCACATGAAGAAAACATGTATTTCGCAGTCGAGGTGAGTGGATGTATGTTGTTTTTTTTTCTTCGCCCTCACTTCGGGATTATTTAGCTTGACAGAGACGGCGTCCTTTGAGAGTTCTCTGTTGAGTTAGTGAGACCCCTGGAACTAGATTAGCACACGTGAATCCGGCAGAAAAACAATGCCATGAATAATAACGTAACATTCGAGGAACTATAGCTTCAGGAAAGGACATGACTATGTAATGTCTACATACACATGTGTACTTTTTGGATCACAAATTTATCATGCGACTGAGGAGATGAATAGAAAGCTCGTTCAATATCTCAGTGAGCAAAAAAAAAATAAAAGAGAAAAGTGATTTCGAGTCACGGGAGAATACACAAAGTTGCATTCATCGTACTCAACGATCGAAGATGCGAAACGATGCGCCAATCGCGAAATTGTTGCACGGCAGTAGTATTCTCGATACGTGAAACTAAAGAAAACAAAAAAAAAGCCTATAGAAAGGACGACAAGATGGCAAAAGCCTTCTGTGCAGACGTATCCGAGATACATCGCGACTTTTTTGAGCCCTACCAGAAAGGAAATATATATTGATTGATATGTGGTGTTCAACGTTAAAAAACCACCATATTATTATGAGAGACGCCGTATAGTGAAGGGCTCAGGAAATCTCGACCACCTAGGGTTCTTTAACGTGCGCCTAAAGCTGAGCACACAGGCCCACAGCATTTTCACCTCGATCGGAAATGCAGCCGACGCTGCAATGATTCAGTTGATCGACGCAGTGCGTTTAGAAACATAGGACAAGGGAAGGGACAGAAGGGAGCACTCCCTTCTGTCCCTTACCTTGTCCTATGTTTCTAAACGCTCTACGTCGATCAACTATGTCTTACCAACATGCCCAACTTCATACTTTATGCAATGATTCAATCCCGCGATTTATGGGTCAGAGGAAAAAAGATAAAAGTAGATCAAGGTGGCTTGAAAATAAACTTTCTCCAGTATAAACCGTCTAAAACAGTAAAAACGTTACAGAAAGGTGATTGGGGGGGGGGGGGGGGGTTGTCTGCCGGGATTCACTGAATAAATAAATAAAAACAAGGAATGTCGCAGAAAACCAAAATAAAAGTGCCGCACAAAACGAATAGAGAATGAACATGAATAAGTAGCCTGAAAAAAATGGCAGATACTACGTACACTGGGAATCCATGATATGCGAAACACGAATGAGAAAGGTTGCACCTTTCTGCACCGACGGATGGATGCATGAATGGATGCAGGGACGGATGCATGGACGAATGCAGGGACGGACGCACAGATGGACGTGCGGACGCACGGACGGGTGAATAGACGCATGGACGGTCACACAGACGGACGCATGGACGGACAGAAGCAAGAACGAATGGACGGACGGATGCTTTGCTCCACTCTCCATCATTCACTCCGTGGATATGCTGACTTATTTTTTTAATGCTCCTCTCCATGCGTGGAGAGGCGGAGATACGACGCTACAGTCACGGTAGGGTATATACGTATAAGCGGAAAAATAGGTAGCGATTGGGGAAGGACATAAAAGATATTTGCCCATGCACAAAAGGATGTAGCCTACGCTCAGTGCCGGTATCAAGTCTACGCAGTGCAAATAATAAAATAAGTGCAAATATGAGTTAAACTCAGAAGTGTCGCGTGGATTTTCGCGAGCAAGCCTGCTTTAAGCCACCTTTTAGACGCGTAAGGTCTACTGGTCATCTAAGTGTAGAGCTCTCTATAGCCTTGAAGCACCCGTTGGGTGCAAGCAATGTTCTTCCATGATATCCTCGGGACGGCTTTAAGCTCTCCCATTATAGAGTACCCTGTGCTCTAAATCGTTACCCCCTTTTTCTAACCCCCCCCCCCCCCCCCCCCATAGTAGAGTACTAAGTACTCTATATCGTTGACCACTTTTCTAAACACACAAGTGTAGAGTGTCAGTGAGAGACGGCATACTGCTCTACCATAGTTGAGTACCAAGTACTCAAAATTGTTAAACTTTTTTTTCTAGACACACAGTTGATTAGAATGTAACGCTCACATTGCAGTATTAGTCTTTTCTCGGCAATGGGACGGCTTTCTTTTCTCCCTTAGTAGAGTACCAAGTACTCTAAATTGTTAACCGCTTTTTCTAAACACACAAACCACCACTTTTCTAAGAACGATCACGTGTGAGGCCCAAGGGATGGCTCTGTGCTCTCCCATAGTAGAGTACCTTGTATACTCTAAATCGTTACCCACTTTTTCTAAACACAGTACTCTAAATCATTAACCACTTTTTCTAAACACACATATAACTTCGGACGGCTCACTGCTCTCTCATAGTTGAGTGCGAAGTACTCGAAATTGTTGATTTTTTGTTTCTAAACGCATCGTCTGCACGTTGCGGTATGCGGTATACGCATAACATAAAGACGGCTTTACGCTTTTCTATAGTAAAGTACTAAGTACTCTGAATCATTCTACACTTTTTCCTAATCACAGCCTCTCAAATCACTGCCACCGTTGGGCGTTCACGGTTTGATGTTCCTTTTGGTCTTGTACGTGAACTCGTACGCGCCGTATTTTTACAGTGAAAGCTGTTATGAGGTCACAACTCGGGTCACGCGCAGTTGTCCGCCACCGGCGCCGGTGTCCGCAACCACATCGCGCGATATTAGAAAAAAAAAAACTACCACCAAAGACACAGTGGGGCTTGAACCTGGGTGCCAGCCCAGTATTTTACCACTGAGCTAAGCTGGTTTTTTTTTATGGTATTTATTAAAGTACTTGGGCAATAAAGACAATATCAAGCGAACAAAAGTACAATCAAATCGCCAAAGTAAGCGCTCAAGCGTTATTCATAAACACTAAATGGCTAACACAGCGTGAGTTCCTCACATGAAGAGTTCTTCACATCGTGTTATACAAACAAAAAAGGGGTGAGGTCAAACAGTACTCTAAGACGGAGTACCAGTCAGGTCTAAAGTCTAGCTCGTCGTAGATGTTTTTTAGGTGGATAGCCATTTGAATGAAGTGTGCGCTTGAAGAGGTGGTGGGCTCTGCATAGCGGTCTTGCATTCGTGTCTTCCACAAGCTGTGCATAGCCATGAGGAAAAACATATCATATGGTACTTCATCAAGTGTTGCTGGCAGAAGATAACGTATTGTGTGAGAATTAATGACGAAACGTTTTTTCAGTGCTCGCTGAAGGACATCCCAAAATAGTATGGCATCTTTGCAGCTAACAAAGCAATGTTCGATCGTTTCCGGCACATCACATAGACGGCAGTTAACAGACGGAATGAAAATGCCTTTTCTTTCTAACCATGTGTTTACCGCCAATGTTTCAGAGTGGAGTTTATAGAAGAATGTTTTTGAATTCGGTGGAATGTACATTTTGCGCACTCGCTTCAACGCATCGTGACCAGAAAGATTGGCGTACAGTGAACGGTACAATGGAGGTGGGAAGAGTGTACTCAGTAGGTCCTTATAAAGCACCTTGCGCGTTACTGAGTACAGGTATTCTACAGAGAAGCGAGCTTTAAGGAACTGAACTGCGAGGTAAACTTCCTGCATGAATCCCCACAAGCATGGGCGTTCGGAGAAGTTGGATGAAACAATTAAATCTGGTAAGCAATCAACAAGTGTAACCTGCAAGAAGGAACGGATTACAGGATGGGAATTGTTTCGAAAAAAGAAGAATCGGGACACTATTTGCCATAGATAAAGGTGTTTTAGTCCTAACCCGCCCTCACTAACTGGCTTGAATATATTATCACGACGCATGGGCTCAAAAGTTGAAGACCATATGAAAGTAGCGAAAATCCGATGAAAGCGTTGTATATAGAATCTTGCGCAATGAATAAGTTGCAATACATAGTAAAGTTTTGTCGCTAAGAAAGTATTACAAGCTTCAGCTCTCCCAAATATCGAAAGTCGATAGGGCACAAATGTCTGGGTCTGTCGTTCCAGCTTAGGGACACGTTCCTTCCAGTAATGCGCACTGAATCTATATGCATGCAATGGTACACCGAAGTATGTTGGAGAAGTTCTTGTCCAATTAATCCCTGCAAAGTGGTTCGGTGTGCTACCCCACAAGCCAAACCACAGTCCTAAACTTTTAAAGGCATTTAAACGAGCTCCTGATACCACGCCAAACTTTTCAATAGTATATACCACATTTTCGACACTTGGTTTATCTGTGCAAAAGAATGCGACATCATCTGCATAAGCCAATACTTTAACCTCACTGCCCAATATTCTAAAGCCATGAATGCAACTCGACTGTATTATGCTTAAGCACAGTGGTTCTAGATAAAGTGCAAATAAAAAAGGTGACATCGGGCATCCCTGTTTTACAGAAGAGCGAATAGAAACTGGCTTGGAGAGTTGACCATTAACTATCAGACGAGTTGAGCATTCATTATAGCATAATTTAACGCCTTTAAGAACAACTTTGCCAACATTAGCTTGTTCGAGAAGAGAAAAAAGGAAGGAATGACGAACACGATCAAAAGCTTTTGCAAGGTCTACCTGTAGCATTGCAAGATGTTCTTGAGAACCATGACAGTATTGAAGCATTGTTCGAGCGACATGTATATTGGTTTGTATGGATCGACCTCTGATCCCACATGTCTGATGAGACCCAATGAGGATCGACATAGCAAATTGCAATCTATTTGCTAATACTTTTGCGAAAATTTTGTAGTCCACATTTGACAGCGATATTGGTCTGTAGCCCTCAACGAAGCGAATTTTTTCCTTGTCAGTTGTTTTCGGTATTAACACAGTGTGACTTTTGCAAAAAGATTGTGGGAGTGTATCCATGTCGTAACTCATCTGAAAAATATTCAGCAATATAGGAGCATGCGTTTTCTTGAAAGCTTTGTAAAATTCGCCTGAGATGCCATCAGGCCCCGGTGTTTTCAATAAAGGCAAGTTGTCGATTGCTTTCTCGATTTCCTGTAGCGTAATGGGCCCATTAATGACTTCACAATCACTGTCCTTCAAGGGGTTCACAAAAGAAACAAAACTAGCCTTGAGGTGAGCGTCAGGATCATCAGAGGGAGAGCTAAATAAGCTGTTATAGTACGTTTCGAACGCCAAAGTAATGTCTTCGTTATCTTTTACGAGCACATCGTTAAAGTACAAGTCTGGAATAACTTTAGAAATCGCATGGCGTTGCTCATCAAGTAAAGCTTGGCGCCTCGGTTTCTCAGAATTTAAAGTGCGCTGGTTCCGAGATCTGATACGTGCCGCTTGGTAGCGAGCAGCATCATATCTTTGTAGTTGGCACTTAATATTCTCAATATCTTTGATGTACTTTCCCGGCATTTCGCATTCCATCTCATAAAGATTGCAAAGACTTTTAACAAGTATCTTTTCATCATTCTTTCTATAGAAAGATTTAACAGCCCCAATTTCTAAAGCTATAGAGCGAACTTCTTGTTTAAAAAGCTCCCAAGCAGCGAAGATATGAAAACCAACCGAAAAAGATTGCCTCAATGCCATCTGGACGCGATTCATGAATTCCTGATCACAGAGGAGCTTCGCATTCATTTTCCAAAGGGCCCACTGGGGACGGAATTGTTTGTGACGATTTTCGCCAATTTGCGCTATGACAATACAATGGTCTGAGAATGATACAGCTTCGGTGCTGCAGGAAATTTTACGAGATAGGAGTGATGAGGACACGTAAATCCGGTCAAGGCGAGCATGAGAGCTGCCTTGTACTCTTGTATATGCTGTTGCCCGATTCGAGACCCCGATGTCAATTAGTCCTGCATTATCTACAATACCGGATAAGAGCTCACCACTCCTGTCTCTCTTTCCAGACGAATTATAACGATCAATAGCTTCACATACGCAGTTGAAATCTCCCATAAGTACCGTGCATCTGTCGACGTCAATTAAATTACGCACTTTTTCAAATAACTCAAGCCGTTTCGGAACATCATTAAACGCATATAGATTGATAATTCTCCATGGCAATCCTTGCAACACAAAATCACAGCATATATACCTGCCCTCTTCATCAACACTAGTGCACAATGCTGAACAGGGTAGGCTTTTTCTCAGAAACAACCAACAGCCTGCAGATAAACCTTTAGCATGTGAGACACACACATTAAACTGAGACAGAAAAGGCCGCAGGGCCTTCTCGGTCTCTTCCTCGTTCTCGATCTTTGTCTCTTGGATGGCGACAAAGTCGAGACGCTTCCGATTGAGAAGTCTACGGAGTTGTGCTTGTTTCTGCGAAGACCTAAGGCCGCGTACGTTCAAGGTGGCAAATATGAGTCGCTCAGACTGCGCCATGGTGACTACCTTCTAATTCGCTTATCGTCCCGCTTGATCAGTCCCAAGAATTGGCGCTGAGGCTTCCCGTGAGCCCCCAGCAGGCCTCCTAGATCGGGATCGGCGACACTTCCCCTTTGGCATGGACTTTCGGCGACGGCGTGACTCCCTAGCCACTGACGCTGGGTCACTCCCTTTGCTTGAATCCGAGCTGGACGATGCGCGACGTTTCAGTATTGCTGTATCCGTAGAGATCTGCATATCATCTTCCGACACTGCACCATGACGAAAAAGCTGCTGCGGAGCTGCAGCGCAAGCAGGTGATGAACTTTCTGCGGCATCCAGCCCAGAGTCTCTATCTTGTACTGGTGGTTCTTCGGCATCTTTATGGGTCAGCGCAACAGCACTCTCCAAAGGAACTCCTACTTGTTCTAGGGGTGGTGCGGAGTCGTTTTGGGTATGCTGCTTGCATGATTCACTTGGCTCTTTGCACGCAGAAGTTTCAACTGTGTCAACAGCAAGTGACTTTCTTTCCTCTTCTGGATTACTTGTGGTAGAGCCTGCAGCATATGACATTGACGGAGTGTCTCCCGTTGCGTCCAGAACCTCGGTGACATCCATAATATGCTCTTGTAGGTTATCATCTGGCTGTTTTGTGTGCTGTCACAGCTTGTTGGCGTATGTCATAACACAATCTTCGGCCGAATGACCGAAGCGTCGACAGTTGTCACAGCGAGGGGTCCTGCAGTTTCGACGGATGTGTCCAACCTTACTGCACCGAAGGCAAAGTGGTGGGCGGCCAGGTATCAGGACGAGGCTTTGCACTCCGCAGACAACAAGAATGTGAGGAATATCCGCAATGCGAACTCCATCAGCAAGGTACAAAACAACATCCCTATTTAGCGTCCGCATTTGTTCCATGTCCGCTACTTTCCAGCTTTCTTGTGATATTGTCTTGACCTTCCCAAAAGCTTGCAGTGCCTCGCACACATAGGCGTCCTCCAAGACTGAGCTAAGCTGGTTTTTTATGGTGTTTCTTACAATGTGTGTTAAAGTGAAAATAAAATGACACTTATAGTATGGAACATAGTTACAATGACAGAGCGACAATGAACGCTTTAGCGTTACTAACAAAACACTCGACACTTATTGAAGTTCAGTAGAACAGCGAGACTTCTTCAAATTACGTTATACACAACAGGTGACAAGGTGAAACACCTCACCAAGATAAGGTACCCGTCCGGTTTGAAGTCTATTTCATCATATATGTCTTTTAGGTGGACATCCATATTTATGAAATGTGAGCTCGAAGAAATGGTGGGTTCTCCGTCGCGATCTTGCATACGCGTCTTCCATATGATGCGCATGCCCATGAGAAAAAAACATATAAAAAAGCACTTCATCAAGTGATGTCGGAAAAAAATAACGGATAGTGTAAGAAAAATTATCAAAAAATTTTTCCAGGGTCCCCTGAAGGACATCCTAAAACAAGATAGCATCTTTGCAACTAACAAAACAGTGTTCTATTGTCTCTGGAACATCATGTCGGTAGCCGCCAAGACAGGAAAAAAATACCCTTTATTTTTAGCAATGTTTTAACGGGCAGCGCTTCAGTATGTAGTTTATTAAAGAATGCTTTTGAATTTGGAGACGCATACATTTTGCGCAGTCGTTTCAAGACATCACGACCTGGCATTTCAAGTACAATGAACGGTACAACAATGGCTGAAAAAGCATAGATAGTAAATCTTTGCACAATACTTTGCGAGACACTGTGTACAAGTACTCTATAGGAAAGGTAGCTTTAAAGGAACCTAACTGCAGAATAAACTTCCTGCATGAATTCCCAGAAGCACGGCCGTTCGGGAAAGTTTGAAGAAATGACTAGGTCAGGGAAGCAGTCTACGCGATTAACATGCAAGAATGAAAGAATTATGGGATGGAAATTTTCACAAAAAAATAAAAAAGCGGGAAACTGTTTACCATAGATATAGATGTTTTAATCCTATCCCAGCAGCACTAACTGCCCGACAAATGTTGTCACGACGCATGGGCTCAAAAGTAGAAGACCATATGAAAGTTGCGAAAATCCGATGAAATCGTTGTACATAAAGTCTTGCACAAGAGATAAGTTGCAATACGTAGTGGAGCTTTCTTGCTAGAAAAGTATTACAAGCTACAAGTGCGCACTGAATCTGTACGCATCTAATGGCACACCAAGGTACGTTGGTGGAGTTCTTGTCCAACTATATCCTGCATACTGACTAGGTGTGCTACCCCGTGAGCCAAACCATAATCTTAAAGTCTTCGAGGCATTCAAACGAGTTCCTTATACTATGGCAAATTTGTCTATTACTGGTAACACATTTTATATGCTTGGTTCATCTGTGCAGAAGACTGCCACGTAGTCTGCATAAGCTAATACTTTCATTTCAGTTCCTTATATATTGAATCTACAAATACTATAGTTGATTGTAATATACTTAAGCATAGCGGCTCTAGATAAAGAGATAATTTGATATGTGGGGTTTAACGTCCCAAAACCACCATATGATTATGAGAAAAGAAAAACAGAAGTGGGGACATGGGACCACCCTGTTTTACAGAAGAACAAATCGAAACTGGTTTCGACAGCTGACCATTAACAACAAGACGGGTCGACAACTGGTTATAGCTTAGTTTGACGCTTTTAAGCACAGCAGTCTTGACATTGGCGTTTTCCAAAAGAGAGGAAAGAAACGAATGACCAACACAATTGAAGGCGTTTGCAAGGTTTACCTGTAACATTGAAAGGTGTTTTTGATGTCCATAACAGTACTGAAGGACAGTACAAGTGACATGTATATTGTATTGTATAGATCGGCCCTTAATCCCACATGTTTCGTGAGACCCGATGACAATGGAAATCGCAAATTGAAATTTATTTGATAACACTTTGGCGAAAATTTTGTAGTCAACGTTCGACAGCGCAATCGGTCGGTAACCCTCAACAGAGCGATGTTTTTCCTTGTCTGAATTTTTCGGTATCAAAACTGTGTGGCTCTTGCAAAAGGATCTCGAGAGTGTCTCCATTTCATAACTTATTTTAAAGATATCCAGCAATATGGGAGGGACAAAATTTTTAAAAGTTTCGTAAAATTCAGCAGAAATGCCGTCAGGGCCAGGTGACTTTAATTAAGGTAAGCTGTCAATAGCATGCTCAGTTTTCTGTATCGTAATAGGACAACCTATGGCTGAACAATTGCCCCACCGTGGTGACCTAATGGCTAAGGTACTCGGCTGCTAATCTGCAGGTCGCGGGATCGAGTCCCGGCTGCGGTGGCTGCATTTCCGGTGGAGGCGGAAACGTTGTAGGCCTGTGTGCTCAGATTGGGGTGCACGTTAAAGGACCTCAGGTGGTCAAAATTTCCGGAGCACTCCAATACGGGGTCTCTCATAATAATATGGTCGTTGTAGGACGTTAAACCCCACATATCAATCATTATGCCTGCAAAATTAGGGTCTTCCAATGGGCTCAAAGGGGAAACAAAGCTCGTGGTAAGGTTGACATCAGGGTTAGAGAGAGCACCAAATAAACTTTCAGAGTACTTTTCGAATGACGACGTTATGTCTCTTATGTCTGTTACAAGAACATCATTAGAGTAAAGGTGTGGCATTACTTTAGAAATTGCGTGGCGTTTTTGATCGAGTAAATATTGACGCGTTGGCTGTTCTGAGTTTAACGTACGTCTATTACCAAATAGTGTTTTAGTAGTAGTTACCAAATGTAGTGTTTTAGTAGTAGTTACCAAATAGTGTTTTAGTAGTAGTTACCAAATGAGTGTTTTGAAAAGGCCCTAAAGGGCCGCTCTTCTAGCTTTCGCTGTGACTGTGCTGTGCCTTCGGCGCAGGCCTGGCTTTTTTTTGTCGACACAGCTTCATGAAATGTGAGGCCCACGAGATGGCTTTTTGCTCACTCCTAATAGAGTACCAAGTACTCTTAATCGTTTACAACTTTTTCTACCGCTCTTTCATAGTAAAGTGCATGCAGTACTTCAAGATGCTGAACAATGCTATTAAACGTGCCAGCCTTTCTGCTTATGGTAACGGCTTTCTGCTCTCCCATAGTAGACTACCAAGTACTCTAAATTCTTAAACACTGTTTCTGAGCGTGCAAGCTATATGCACACTATCGGTAATTTTTCACCGTCTCTGTCATGTCCCATACATCTGTATGTCCTGTAAACATAAAAGCCACAAAAATGATTAAAAAAATTCCGCAGATCCCACGTACCTGGGAATCAACGCTATGCGAAGCATGTGGAGGGAAGGTGATCATGTTGCATTTTTTTGCTATTGAGCAACACGTCATGAAATGACACTACATATATGCACAAATGTTGCACACACAGACATATGTTGAAAATTGGCAGATGTTTATATAACCCCTTGTGTGTTCTTGCCCAACGATGTCCACTGGAACATGCGTATTAGCAACACCAGAAGCTGAAAATGAAGCGCTGATACCCGCGATGATGCCAGCCCTGTACACTGCTACATAAATCAACTTCAGCGAATGGCACCTAACCACAAGTGACGTTAAACCCACGTGACGTCTGTATCAAATGATTACATATGTAATGTTTATAAGATTGAGTAGGCAGCACTGCAAGCACTATTGACGTTTCACGAAGATCAGCGTCTATTTGAGCTTGTTGGCATAGATTCATCGTAAAGAAAGCACAGGATATCTACGAGGTGAATGATGGCGAGTGGGCCGAAGCGTATGGACAGACGCTTGGACAGACGGACGCACGGGAGAACTGACGGACGCTTCACCCCACTCATTATCATTAATTCCGTGGATATTCTGTGACACCGTTTTTTTTTTGACATGCAATGCAATGCAACTGCATGGCTACTACGACGACTACGACGACATGGGACATACGACCCACAGCGTGAGGAGCTTCGCCCCTAAAACATCAAATTAATCATCAAAATATTAGTGACCCGGATCATTGTATAGTCGCATCACGTCGCGATTTTGACGTCGGCGGCACCATCGACACCAACACTGCGCATGTTCGCGTCTCGTGTTTCGTGCCACATGCTCGCGTCTCGTGCGAACTGTCGCTGTAATTTTGGTCTCAAAGTTGTGTATTAAATAGACCCAAGTAAACCTGTGTATTATTGAGCAGGACGAACGCCAGGAGAAAACGCGCGCCAATGTTTGACCACCACCATGGCTTCATGCGCCAATACCAACCTTCCAGGCCGAGGATTTCCCACCACTGGCAAGCCCCCCCAAGCGGCTGAGCATTTGAGCAGAAGTCTCCACTCAGTGTTTCTCAACCCACACGCACACCACCCTCCCCTTTCCATCCTGAGATTATAAAACAACTGGGAACCATGCAAAGACGAATCAAAACCCTAAATCGTGAAAACAGGGTGCTCCACCGCCAACGGAACCGGAAGCTATTCTCGCCTCGGCCTGTTCGGGCGGTGAGCAGGTATCTCAGTCGAACGTATCGGGCTACACTAGTGTCTCTAAGCCGTAGTAGCCAATTCAGAAGACACATCTCGACTTAGCAGACTGTAAATAATATTCGATAAGAAAAACAAAATTATCCTGGAAAAAATGGCAGCATATCCACGGGGTGAATGCTGGAGAGTGGGACGAACCATCCGTCCTTCCATTCGTTCTTGCTTCCGTCCGTTCATGCGTCCGTCTGTGTGACCGTTCGTGCGTCCATCCGCCCGTCCGAGCATGCGTCTGTTCATGCGTCCACACGTACATCTGTGCGTCCATCCCTGCGTTCGTTCATGCATCTGTCGCTGCGTTTGTCCATGCGTCCATCCGTCCGTGCAGCCATCCGTGCGTCCTTTCATGCATCTGCCTGTGTGTCCATTCGTCTATCTAGTCAACACTTCATGTACCACCATCTCACATCTTTTCATCATATATTCCGCATATAGAAGCACCGCCATTCAGTGGACATTCCAAGGACTAAATGAGAGGTGGCACACGCACACTTTCTTACGTCTTGCGCTACGTGTCTACTTCCCACTTTTAACCACCTCAAGTTCGTGGTATATACTAGTTCACTGTATTCATGGCACTGCGGCCCAACGCTCACTAAACCTTTCTAAAAGCGAGGAGGTTACGCCCAGCGAGTATAACGTAGCAACCCTTTCTTGTCAGATAGTGCTCAGTGTACATGCCAATGGCTGCTAATGGGGAATGAGAGACAGGAGAATTCGGCCTTTAGTTAATGCGCACGCTGCGAATTTTTTATTGTTCAACAACGCACAGGAAAAGTCTCCCACCAGCACCACCTTGCAGGTCAAAGCGTAAGACATGTTACGCACTACTACGAGGGACGAACTGGTGCTGCCTAAAGGACCTTCACCCCTAAAAAATTAACCTTATGGTAGAACAAGTCATCCTACAGAAGGTCAACCTATGAGTGCAAACGGCGATTCAATATCGCAAGCAGAGTGTTGCGCCAGTTCTCGCGGCCAGCGTAGTACAAACCATTCAAAATTGGTTCACCGACCAATTGGAAGATATCAAAACCAGCCTAAACACGTTGGTGCAACGCCGATCCAAAAGTGTTCATCGTAACTAGGCAATTCAGGCTAACCACGTAAATAACAAAACTGAGTCACCCGCGCTTAATCAGGCTGCCACGCTGGCCCCAGTGACGACAATTGCATCTCCTCAATAACAATTTATTCATGGCAGACGCTTGTAAACATAATCATAAGGTATCCAAACAAGAGTAATTCGAGATGTTCCAAGACAACTGCAGGGGATTTGAAGATGGGTAAAAGATGGTGGATGGCCTCGCTTCCAAACCCACAAACTCAAATCAGGTGGAGGAGGCCATCGCGTTGTCAGTATCTGCTCCTAAGCCAAAACAAACAATTACAGATCCTCGAAGAGCTCCAGGCGACACTATCAGATACTATCTGAAATAAGATTCCACTAGTATAAATAAAGCCGTTTGCATCCCGCATGAGTGAAGGGACTCTCAAGACCGAGGAGCACGTCCTGGTGTGCCTAAAAACAGCCTCCTCTATCCAGCCCTGTTAAAACATTCCGACCCAAAAGCAAGTAGGAACCGCTGGTACTGTGGTGAAGTGGCCGACATTTACCATACGGTCGGGAACTGCCAACTAACCCAGGAATATTAACCACAATCACCAGCTCCCGAAAAAGGAGCACTGGGCGGTAACCCTGCTTAACAGATCCGAACTAGAACAGCGAAGTTTTGTCCAGTGGCCTCGGGCATCGACTTCGATAAATGATGACCAGGACTAGGGATATCAATCAGCCTGGTATAGAGAAGGGCTATCTGCCATCACCAACCTTAATAAACGTTTTACCTCCTCCTCCAGTCACCAGTTGTATCACAAGTCACGAAAGCCGCTGTTCCTCTGAGTTTTTTCTGGCAAAGAATGCCTCGTGCGAGAAAGCTACGAAGGATGAAGTTAGGTGGCACCCGCCAACGACACACGAAAATCGACAGTGTTCATCAATAAGTAAGAAAAGAGCTCGGGGCTTGTCCACCATTAGTCCTTCAAGGCAATCCTTCTGTTCAAGCTCTGCTAAGCTGTGGTAAGTATATAGGTACACAATGGAAGAGCCACACAACCAAGTTTCTCCTTCTGACTGGCCGGTAAAGTGCAGTCAAGTGGATTACATAATCACCAAGGGGCGCGCAACATCCGCGCCGGAACAACGTCTTCTGCAGGACTCTCTTACGCAAATGCTGCAGCTTACGCGAATAGAGAGCTTTCCGTAACATCATAGCCTCATATAATACCTGGACAAGAAACCGCTATATAAAACCGTCGAGCGACATGGAACAACGCGCTCATTCAGGCCTTGGTCGCAGTGCCATACCGAGTTCTGGTCGAGAGTTTTGGCGAAACCCCCCAAAATGAACCCCCGGGAGCTTTTCTTTGTTGATCCGCGGCACACAAAGGCTTCTTTTCTCTTGGCGGTAGTACCCTCTGCGAGTTGTAGCCTCCGGTCTATGTATTCTAGTTCGCTATGTGAGAGTGATTCTGTTCTCTACGCCCTCCTGTAAAGATGTATAAACACAAGAGAGGCACACCTCGGTCGATTTGCTAGGTACACATACACGTGATCTCTCTCGTGCGTATCTCACTAAGGCGAGGTGCCTCAACGAATAGACATATGAAGCGTGCCCTAAGAGAAGCGCAGGTTCCTATTCGTCTCCTCCATATCTCTAGGAAAGCAGGCCGAGCACGTCGCCGCGTACGCACAGACTTGGACAAACTACGGTCACATAAGAACTCGCATTTCTTTCCCATCTTTACTTTTGTTGGGAAAGACTTAGGGTAAACACCACCACTAGCTCGAGCATCTCGATGCGAGATCTTCGAACGATGACGTTTTTTCTTTGTTATGTTTTGCTCGACAACCGCGTAGCTTAGAGGGCGGCGAGATATCGGCAGCGTGGAAGCTTTATTCCTTTCGATGATCGATTCATAAGCGCCTTTCGCAGGGAGCATTTCACTGCGGGTTCATTATTATTTTTTGATTCCCTTCCTTGTTTGATAACATGACAGGCGAATATATGACTGCACGAATGTGGCACCAGAATAACTACTCGTATACCAGGATATCCGCCGGTGTAGTCATGCGCACAAGCATATACACCGGCACTTGATCAAATATATATATATTTGATCAAGTATATCTATAGTCGGATTGCCAGGTTTGGTTACTTTTTTTAATCCGGTGGTAGCAGAAAACACTTCTTGGCTACTTGGATACTTTTTGGCTATAGTTTCTTGCTTGTCGTTTATGTTTGAAACAAATTATCAATATTTTGTTTGGTCGCAGCCACTGGCGTTTCAGTATGCGGTGCCAAAATATGGTAGCCAAAGTGCGCTTTGAGCTCCCAGAGGCGAGTTTTGTGTTTACATTACAAAAAAGGGAGTTTCCGATGAGTGGCCGGCACACAAGAAAAAAAAAACTGTTGCACGAAGACTTATTTCGCCAACCTCTTACAGCTGAACTCGACTTTAAAGTGTAATCGGCAGTTAACAAAACAAGAGAAAGCGCTCGGCACCCAGGACTCTTCAGAATAATCCACATTAGGTATCGGATGCCTCACAACGTACTTGCGTCATTTCTGAAGATTACGTATGATATATATTTCAAGGATACTTTAATTTCTGAGACTTCGTCCTGCCGCGAGACAAAATTACGGAAGTTAGTACAGTTTCTGCTTCAATAGATGTAACTGTGACTTCTAACATACTCTTGCAGTACTAGTTTTTACTCGCTCCCGTCCTTGTAGTGTTTCTAAGACAACTCACGCGAGACCCGTGAAGAGAATGTCATGCAACAGCACTAAAAGCTTCGCCAATCTGCCAGAAAACGGTTGCCAAAGCGAACAATTTCTGCTTCAATCACAGAAATTGTATTTCTTGAGGGCTCTCACTGCACTTTATTTGGATTTCCACCAAAAGTGACTTCAGTTTAGTCACACGAATACTAACGTCGCAGTTGTTAGCATACACGCGAGGTTACATACTGCTACTTTTGCTGCCCTTAGCTCAAGTTGGCTACATATTGATGTAGTGGATCTGACTTTTTGGCAACATTATATCTTTTCGACCTGGTAACTCTGGTAACGAGAAAGATAATTGTTTGAGCCAGATCAAGGATATCACATCACCACATTAAAATAATCATTAAACGGTGGGGCTCCCTTTAAACAGCGTATGGAAACAGCCACCCGCGCCTTGATAACTAAGTCATCAGAGAGTGTCTTTTGTCCCGTATTGATTGTATTTTCAATGTGATGATGAAAAAAGAAGATAGTGCACCTAATAGAATCGACTTCGAAGGTAAGGGGCGGAAAATTTGGTCTACGTAGATATTGAAAAAAGAGTGGGGCGAGAAAGTGGTGGAAAAAGAAAGACAGCATAAAAGCTGTTCTTGAAAACAAAAAGAGCTTCCAAAATCTAAATATACCAGCAAATTTGATTTACTATAGCTGCCTCTCTACTGGATTTTCAATAGACTTTGAAGTTCAATGAGTGAAGTTTTAAAACTTCATATTTTTAATGCATGATGATTATTAGGTACCTGTTGATAGGTACCTGTCGTATATTTGTTATGTATCATTTAGAACAATTGAGCCTATCACGTACAACAGTGTGCAGTCAGTAAACGCCAAACCGCATTACCCTTGCGTTATGCACTAAATATTAGGCATCATAATTTGTAAGCATCAGGGGTCAGGGAGGATCACCCTTGGTAATCATTCATGTAAGTAGAACAAACAGTTACAGAATGCAGCAAGATTTGTGCGCACACACACAAAAAGTTGTACTTTTTTTAGTTACAGGCAAGAAGTCATATCTTGTCATTATCATGACTGTAATTGCTTATTACTAATATGAATGTAATGAAAATATTAATACTAATTATTTTCTTTCATTTGATTCACATATGCTCTTGGTCAAGTACTTCGCGATTGCCACTGCCAAAAATCTCCTCCATGAATGAAAAAATGTCCTCACAACTTCCGCAAAACAGCGGCCGAAGTCTGCGTTAGTCCTACAGCTCTTGCCGCTTCGAACGCTCGGTGCGATCGATGATGCCGTGCATAATATTATCAATGACTACATCATAACTTCAATGTTTTTTTCTTTTCCTTCTGGCAGCCTGCTCGTTTCATTTCAAGTGAAATGGACTCTGACTATGTCTTCAGCGTAATGAAAAAAAGCGAGAATAGCAAAATAATGAAGAATTTGAACTATACTGTGGCTCGGGACAAAATATAGAGGAATAGCTCTCTTATTCAATTTACTCCCCATTGAAAACCGGGGCACGCACGGTGAATACGCCTGAGCCGTATTCTTCGGAGTGGTAAAATCCCGTGAGAAGTTTTCAATTTTGTAGCCGCTGGTGTATTTTGTTTGCTGACTTCTCGCACCTAAGAAAAAAAAAAAACAAATTACGCTAGTGTCTGGGCTGGCAGCCATTCGTGAACTTCGAGACCCAAGAGATCGGAGAACACAATGATTCACAATGAAGGGAAGTGCAGTGGCACAAAAAAAAGTATGCACACTCCGGCCAGGAAGAAAATGTGGTCGCCAAAAAAAAAAAAAAAAACTCATGCAAATTATAGTATGCGGTTCAAAGCGATAGGCCACACTGGAAAACGATTAGGAAAACTTGCACAGTTAGTTTCAATGAAACCCGAACATCAATCATTAACCCCTCTTCTAATTAGTTCGGAGTTCATACCAGAGGAATGGCGTCAGCAGTTGTGAAGTGAGTGCGTGAACGAGACGGTAAAATAGCGTTGTAAAGCTACTTCAGGGTCAGGTGGGCTGGCCTTGAAATTCTTGCTTGGTGAACAGAACAATTTTCCGTTGCTAATTTTAATTTATATGTCTGCGACTGGCCATTTTGGTTTGGCGACAAAAATGGAACTCGAGGACTATGTCGGGTAAGTTCCGGCATAAAAAAATGTGGTGCTCGGGTTGTCACTTACGAAAGTGAAATGCTTAGAAGCGTTCTTATAGTATTTGACATTTGCAAAAAAGCCGTGTGCGCTCTCTTTCTCTCTCTCTCTCACTCACACTCACACACACCTGCAGCCCTTACGCAAACACATGCATAAAGGGTCCTCGTTGATTTCTCTCGGCGTATGTTAAAGCGCTGTATACTCAGACGGACCCTCACTAACGAGCTTGTCTGGAGACCCCATTAATTAACGGGAGAGATTTTCATAGCAGTGTGCTCAATAGAGAGCACGTGACAAGGGCTTCACTTCGCTATAAAAAGCTCTTCCCACTATCGCCTCTAATGGTAAAATCAAGGCAAATACTTATTATCACAACTGTTCTCATTTCACTAGCTGATTGAGAACGCTATTCATTTTGGTCAACTGATTGATCGACAACAGAGTTTGGGGCTAGAGTAAGTAAAATATCGGTCACTACGCTGGTAGACGCAGAACACTGCTTTTACCCTACTGTTTTAAACGCGAAGAATTGCTTTGTACATTCCAGGCATCATGGGCGTCGACAGGTCGCGGAATCGAATCTCGGCTACGGTGGCTGTATTTTAGGTGGAGGCGAAAATGCTGCAGGCCCGTGTGCTAAGATTTGGGTACACGTTAAAGGACCCCAAGTGGTCGAAATTCCCGCAGCCCTCCTGCAACGTCTCTTAGTCATAAGGTGGTTTCGGGACGTAAAACCCGACTTTTTGACCGACCGACCGACCGACCGACCGACCGACCATCCATGCTTCCATCTATCTATCTATCTATCTATCTATCTATCTATCTATCTATCTATCTATCTATCTATCTATCTATCTATCTATCTATCTATCTATCTATCTATCTATCTATCTATCTATCTATCTATCTATCTATCTATCTATCTATCTATCTATCTATCTATCTATCTATCTATCTATCTATCTATCTATCTATCTATCTATCTATCTATCTATCTATCTATCTATCTATCTATCTATCTATCTATCTATCTATCTATCTATCTATCTATCTATCTATCTATCTATCTATCTATCTATCTATCTATCTATCTATCTATAAAATTCTGATTCTGAATATGATTCTAGCGCCGCGGGGTATGCATCACTCGTATGCGGGCATGCGCCACAAGTGATTGACAGTTTGTATCTACCCAGGAAAGGCGAGAACACACATGGGCAATTTCAACGCATGAGCATTAGGAAAAAAAGCTAACATCAGCAGCATTTACCCGATGAACGCAAAGAATGAATGTGAGGGTCACAGCAGAAATCGAACTCCAGCGTTCTGGTTGGAGATCAAGTATTTTAGTACAGGGCCAGGTCTCGGAACTACTTTTCTAACAGACCCTAAAGTTCGTGTAACGTCGATTGTGGTTGCAGCGCAATGCGAAGCATTTCTTAGCGAACTTCGGCGACTTTGAGCATGCCTATCTATTTATTCATCTATCTATCTAGCCGCTTACGTTTGGGTGCTCTCGTGGTCACCCCCTTGACGTGGCGCGAACCAAAATTAGCATGGGAGGGTAAGATTGTATGACGAATGTGACGCGCTCGTCAAGACATGAATAATGTCACAATCCCGTCACGTACGTCGTCAAACACTTCCCGCAAGACAGTGGCACATACCCATGGGCGGGTATGTGCAGTTGGTATGCGGGTTTCTTTCACAGGTGATTGACACTTATTATCTACCCAGGAATAACGACAACACACATGGGCAATTTTAACGCGCGAACGTTAAGAAATACCCGACATCGTATCGTCGACTCGACGAATGCAAAGAATAAATGTCAGCGCTCCAGCTGGAATCGAACCCAAGTATTCTGCGTGACAATGAAGCATTGTACCACAGAGCTACGCCAGGTCTCGGAACTACTATTCAAATAGATGATAATCTTCGTGAAACGTCAATAGTAGTTGCAGTACTGCCTACCCAACTTTATGAACAGAACAATATGGCAATATGTACCCCTTTCATACAGCCGTCACGTAAGGTGTGCGTCAACTGTGGTTAGTTTGCATGCGCTGAAGTTGATTTATGTGGCAGCGCCCAGGGCCATCGTCCTCGCGAGCATCAGCGCTTCGTATCAGCTTCTGGTGTTGCTAATACGCGTGTTACCGTTGACATCGTTGCGCAAGTGCAAAGAACTGGTTATAAGAACATCCGCAACTCTTCAAAATATATCTGTGCGTGCAACATTTGTACATATATTTGGCGTCGTTTTATGACGTGTCGCTCATTAAAAAAATTGCAACACGGTCAGCTTCTTTCCGCATGTTTCACATAAGGTCGATTCGAAGGTACGTGGGATCTGCCGATTTTTTTTAAACATTACATATTGCCACGTGGTTGTGACGTCGATGAAGGCAACAGTCGGTGTGTCGAAGAAGATACTTTTTATTTGGCCGAACTTGTGGCCGAAAACTGACCCCCGTATACGAGAACGTCCCTTCGCTCAACACTTCACCTTCAGTTCAGAAAGCCGATGGGAGCGCCGTCTCTAGGCACGGCAAGTCACTGCATATCAGCGATAATCTGCTGTGATTCTTTAGTAGCGCAGCGTCCTTTTCAGCCGAGTGGTGGCGCAGTGCTCAACTCTGTCAAGTGAAGGGTGGAAGTCGAGTTGAGGAGCGTTTCTGAATAATGGGGTGAAGGTCCGATTACAGCAATACGCACTGGTACAATTCGCGCAGAACAAAGCGTCGGCCGGTCTATAATCTGATCTGCGGTAACGCACGTCGGCATTTATACACGAGGCGTCGAAAATTTGAGCGTTATCACTGGTGGCCAAGTTGCATCCAGGATAAACTGCGCTGTTAACGTAAAATGTAGCGTGAAACATCGTGTTATTGAAATGTCAACCTGAAACGACGACGACAACGACGACGACAACGACGACGATGATTATGATAATATGTGGGGTTCAATGCCCCCAAAACAACATATGATTATGAGAGACACCGTAGTGGAAGGCTTCAAAAATTTAGACCACCTGGGTTTCTTTAACGTGCACCCAAATCTGCGCACACGGGGCTTAAGCATTTTCACCTCCATGAAAATACAGCCGTCACAGCCGAGATTCGATCCCACGACTTGCGGTTCAGCAGTCGAGTACCTTAGCCACTAGACCACCATGATGGAATTCAGCCTGAAACGTGGGGTAACCACGAGATGTAGTTAATTCACTGAAGTTGATTTATGTAGCCCTCTCCAGAGCTACCAACTTCGCCGGCACCAGCGCTTCATATCAGCTTACCGTGTCTGGGGTATCTAATATTGATGTTGCTGTTGGCTTCGTTGCACAACTGTGAACAACTGGTCATATAAAACGTGTGGCTGCTTAACGTGTGTCTGTGCGAGCCTTTGTAAACATCTTTAGCGCATCTTCGTAACGCTTCATTGAATAAAAAAGGTACAGCACAGTCACCTTTTGTCTGCATGCCTCACATAAAATCGATTCCCGACCGAGGTACGCAGGATCTGCCAATTTTTTTTTTCAAGCTGAGATTGATTCGAATTGACTGTTAGTTTCGCAGTACTTTATAATATAAATGAGGTTGGTATAGTGATAAGCGCAGTGGTGGCTTCTGTCGCTAGTTGTGGAAGATCCTGACAAAAAGAAGTTGGGAGTCAGTGAGCCGGCCGCAAAAAGACAGTAACTGAAGATATTGCGACCTGCAGCTAGTGTCATTCTAGCAGACGGACTTTTCTTACCGAGTGGAGATAAAGCAAAACATTTAGTCCCCCCACCCAAAACGTGAATCACAGTAAGGAACAGACGTAGGCTCCTGAGCCAGACCTCTCTCGTATTGGTTAGAAATCGGCGAGACATTATCGAGTAACATTTGCCGGGAGCGGTAACAAGATAAAGAAAGAAGGGAAAAGACAGCTGGAGCGTCTGTGGCTAAGCGCTCGACAACTGGCTCCCTAAGGGCTCGTTCCGGAGGGAGGAAATCATTGGGCCACGAAATCGACTCTGATGGCCGGTTCCCCGATGCGCAAAACTTTGCGGGCGCTGCTATTGCTGTTGCTTATGCGACGAAGAATGGATGTACTTCCTTTATACGCCTTATGGTGGAGGTTGGAGTATTCTCCTACCCTTTTGTCCCATCTCATTACTTGCAGCCTGTCGTGGTTAAACCGTGCCATATAGGGCCTTCCTTAAACGCCTTCTTCAAGCGCAACGCAGCAGGTAATCGAGTGAGAGAGAGAGAGAGAGAGAAAAAAAAGAAGTTATTTGGCCTACATGAAGGCCTCCCTCTTTACTTGTGACGAAGAACACTCTTGGCCGCTAAAACATGCCAGGAGGAATCGCCGTGCGCTTGAACGGTCCTCCCATAAGGTGGTACGCGGTTCATGAAAGAACGATGAAGCGGAAAGTGCTGGTCGTGAAATGCGCCATTAATGCTCGGTAGGAGACACGTATAAAGCTTGCATGACACGTTGATACCTGGTTATTCGTGATGAGCTGTAATGGGAGCTTTAAAGTGTCAATAAACATCTTGTCTTCATTTATGGGGTTATTTAGTGGATGCGGGAACATTCTTTTAGGACGTTGACTGCATGAAAATATGGTCCAAGAAGCTTGTGTAATATAGACAGCTTCTATAGAATGGTTGATTCTGCAAGGGAGCTTCGGCAAAACTGCGAAAGAGAGCTTCTTTTCTGCCATACACGCATCAAATTTATGGTTTCCGGCAGGGTACCTGGGAGTGGGTAAAACAAGGTTGCCAAGTTAGACTGCAGGCACTTACATGATTCACACAGTTTCATTGTCTTTGCATGAGAAAAACAACCGAATTAACCTCTCAGGAGCTCACTTTTCGCTGACCAGCAATGGGCCTTCCAGCAGGCCCACGAAGTGGCCGCCAGGTAAGTCCCTACGTGGGAGACGCCCGCTACGCGCTAAGCGCGTCCTGCTGGACTAAAGTAATGTGTTTTTTTCATTCTATTAACCTTCACGCAAGCCTTGTAAACAATGAAGCCACTGTTCGAGTCATTCAACAGACAGAAAACTTTCGAGCCGGTTTGCAACTTTCGAGCTCCAAAAATTATTCTTCGGCTGTTTAGAAAAAGTTTATTTACACTATGTACAGAAAACAAAAGTTTCATAACATTCCAGTAATAAGCCACATACGCTTTGGCACTTATATGTACCACAACTATGTTAGTGATATATGGCTATCGAGTCGGATATTGCGGCAGCGACCCTGATGCTTGGAGGTAAAGCATGATACTCAAGCTGCTAAGCTACCAAGTTTGCTGATCGGAATTTCGAGACACCAAATTATTTAACTCCAATCATCTTGAAAAGAAGACACGAAGTCCGATAATTAGGGGATAAGTCATGTTAAAATTCTTTATTTGTGCGTTGCGAACGCATCCCACATCATGCCTATATTATGTATTATATATCAGCTTTTATCTACAGGCACCAACGTCTTATATCGCCATATTCACTTTTTTCTCACTGTTTTCTTTATGTTACCACCGCACTGCAATGCAGCTGCTGCTTTGCGAAGAGTGCGTTCGAATGACTGGGAACTCATCTAATGACAACTAAGAGATAATTATGTAAAAAAAGTATAGGGAATGTTAATAAAAGTAAATTGAATGTAAATGCTAGGAAAGAAAAGTGGAGGAAATAATAACTTGCCATGGGCAGGGATGTGTTATTCGAATAGTAGGCTCGGCCCATGCTCATGACAAGTTATCTTGATTCGATTGATATGCGGGGTTTAACGTCCCTAAATTACCATACGATTATGAGAGACGCCGTAGTTGAGGGCTCCGGAAATTTCGACCACCCTGGCAAGGTATCTTATCCTCGACTTCTCTTTGTAAGCATTTATATTACAATTACCTATAACATGCTCCATACTTTGGTTGCCTAATTGTCTGATAGTTTCATTATTATTGTGTCCAACAACAAAAAACGAATCCTTGAATGTAATTCTGCCCCACCGTGGTGGTCTAGTCTCTGAGGTACTCGGCTGCTGACCCGCAGTTCGTGGGATTGAATCCCGGCTGCGGCGGCTGCATTTTCGATGGAGGCGAAAACGCTGTAGGCCCATGTGCTCAGATTCGGATGCACGTTAAAGAACACCAGGTGGTAGAAATCTCCGGAGCATTTTACTACGGTGTCTTTCATAATCAAATGGTGGTTTTGGGACGTTAAACCCCACATATCAATCAATAATGGAAATTACCTAGATAATCTTAGAACCTTTGAAGCAATTACGTGCGCACATTGCCTTCGCGACCGCTATTGAAAACGTCGATATCTCCGATGAAACATGCATGAAAGCCGACGCACTTGACCTCTTGACAGACCCCACGCTCTGTTCACCGCTGTCAATGTACAGAGTATTCTACTGTATTCTGAATTTCCGTTTCCCGGAAACAAGTTCGGCAAAAAAAAAAAGTTTATTCTTGGACACGCCACCTGCTGCATTGGTTCATGTCACAACTACGTGTGACGTGACAATGTTGACATCACACAGACATTCCATATGCATTCGTTCAAAGCTGTTGGAATGAAATCAGTCCGTATTAGCTTCTCTGTCTAGCCTACGCTGTGCTCTCTTCTGTCCAATTTTCGTTCCTTTTTTTTTCTTTGTAGTTTTCTCAGTGACCACTCACGTACTTGAAAAAACAAAGGCCTATGTAGACATTCGCAAAAATAAAAATAAAAAATAAAATATATGCGAAAAGAAAAATAAGAACTCGCATAGGAGCCACATTGTGACAACGTCAGCAACTTGAACCTGCCGAGCGAGCTGTGTGTTGTGGGCAAATGGCGCGTTCCTGAAAACACTGTGCGCCGTGCGCCGTCTTCCTTTTTGCGCTCCTTCCAATGCAACGAAGGGACGTTGTATCCGATTTTGATGCCTCGCATAGACGAACCCAGCTGACGTGCTGAAACGAGGGCTGCCAAGTCACCGAATACACGAAAACCATGAAAAAAAAAATAAAAAAAGAGATAAGTCTTCGCGTCCAAGCGCTTTGCCCTCCTCTCCCCACCTACCCCCCCCCAAAAAAAATAAATATACAGTGTACATAACTGTTCCTCTACATTCCCTCTTCTATCACTTTAACTTAAATATTTTTATGCATATACATGTTTGCTTTCATCCAGAGGCGTGGTTATATATCAGCACCTTAAGCCACGGGGTTTTCGATGGTCGTAAAACTCTTGCGGGGCTGACGGGAAGTGCGAAATTCTGTGAATGTAGGTCACAGGTGTTTCGAAATTGACGTTGTTTTTTTATATTTCAAAGTTTATCAGCGTAATTAAGCGAACAGACCTTTCGCTCACAGAGCACCAGGTAAGGCTTCCTTAAACGTTTGGAAACAGTTGTTGTTTGCGTTATTATCTTGGTAAGTTATTTTAGTATAAATTTATATTTAATGGTCGCTGCGTAAAATGTAGCTGACAGAGTGAGCGAGATAAAGATGGCGCTGCCGTTTCGCTGCAGTTTCGCGAGCTCGCTCCTCTGGATCCGCTTATCTGCGTTGCCATGCTACAGCTGCTCTGCGAGCCCTCAATGACGAAGGCAGGTTTTTGTACTTGTATTCATTGTCTTTGCTGACAAAGAAAGAAAGAAAGAGAGAGAGAGAGAAAGATCGCACGACGGGAGCGAGCGACAATACAGCGTCCCTAGTGGCCTCCACTCAAACGCAGAGCACTCCCCCGATGATGATGATGATGATGTCTCTGATATGGATCTTGCCCACTCAGGGGGAATGACCGAGAATTCAGGATATAAAATCAAGGCCTTTGAAGTGAGACATAATCCTAACAAAAAGAGAAAAAGCGAACGTAAAAACACAAGTGCAATAATTACTTTGTGTCATGCCGACCAGACAAAATAGTATATATCTTGAATAGAAATTGCATTATTTCGAACACGTTTAAAATTGATCTTTAGAAATCGCTCAATTATTCTATAATAAAATACACAAACAGGATAGAGCGAGCGCTTCGTTGTCTCCGCTGTCAAAGAAAAATATCACGCGCCTGGAGTGAGCAGGCAACGCCTGGCCTCTAGCGGGCACTCTGAGTACTATGTCACGCCAACCACGGCCTCCGAAGTTATGGACGCGCGGCGTCGTGCTGCGCGCCCGCCATCTCGGAGGCCATGCACCGACGGCGGGACAAGGCTCTATGCTAAAAAGCTTTGCCCCTACAAGTAGTGGCTGGAGCATCATCACAGTTACAACGCAGCAACATTTTCCGCGAACAGTTACAGCTTGTTTGCTTGCAGTCTGGTATACTTGCAAAAACTGCAACAAATTAGGCTCCCAGAGCAACTTGTGTTGCCGACTAGGTAGGTCAGGGTGCCAGCACAGCTGCGATAAAATCTTAGAAAGATCAAATACATAAAATATAAAGAGCAATAACAGTGCCTGATGTTGAACGTGCAAAAAACTATGACACATATAACGGACACGCTGAAATCGAGGATCGGGATTGATTTCACAACCTCAGGATTATTCCGCGTACCAAAATCGGCGAGCACGGGGTTCCATCATTACGTTCATAATGCAGCCTTCATGCCTGCGAATCGAACCTGCGCAGTGCCTGCCTCGATGAACAATGGTTACGAGGCTCGGCTGCAGACCCGAAGGTCGCGGGTTCGATGCTGGCCGCATCAGTCGCATTTCGAAGGAGGCGAAATGGTAAAAGCCTGTGTACTGTGTAATGTCAATGCACGTAAAATAATCGCCAGATGGTCGAAATTTGTGGAGCGCTGCACTGCGGCGTCTGTCGTAATCATATTGCCACCTGCGCTTAATGGGTCGAGGGCAAGAGCGGCTGTCGGCCTGGAGGAAAAGTAGATTGCACGCTTCTTTCTCACTCTAGAAACAGACGCGCTTTTCGAAAGCTGGCCACCCCATGCGTAATTAATAATTAACAGGCGTCTGCACTTGTGAAGTATATTTACAATATCTTGGTTTGGAGACGTTAAACCACAACAATTATCATTATTACAATTATATGAACTGCAACTCGAGTCACTGGGCTCCTAGCGAACGTTCTTGTTAGTGAAAATGCTAGGCCCTTTTTGTTAGCACACGCGGACTAGGGTTCCTTTATTATTTAACAAAGTTGTTCTCTCTTCTCTAGGCCCATGGCAACTTCGAATCGCTAAGCAATAAAATGTTCCACTGTTTTTATGAATGCACTAACATGTCTGATAAAAGCACACTCAGACTATATTTGTGCGTTGTTCAAACACGAAATTTTGAACTATCTAAATTTTAGACAGCTTCCTGACGATCTTCAGACTCTGGCTGATACTCTCGAGCTAAACACTTCCATTGTTACTGTTTTCACGGAGGATCTCATGGAACATAGATATATATATATATATATATATATATATATATATATATATATATATATATATATATATATATATATATATATATATAGAACCTCACTGCCAGATGGCGCCAATTTCCCACGAAGTGGGTGCCCTACCAAGCGACTGCAACTTCGTTCTACGAAGCACCAGGCCGGATGTGCGCGTGCACTTAGCCAAGTATTCTCTGCCTCCCTTAGCAGCGGCGGATGCTCAACTATTTCACCGAGGCTGTGGTCAGTTATGGTACGTCCTGGGGCTTCGCAGAACCTTGTCGGGCTACCTTTTGAGATGAGTATCCAGAAACAACGCCAGGTCAGTGAACGCCTCTACCCACTGGGAAAAGCCGGTGCTTTCCCGGTCGACACTGGGAATCGAACCCGGCACTTCCCGCATTAAAAGCGGACGCCCTAGCCATGTAGCCACCGCTGCGGTATATATAATTCTTGTTCATCACGGCCTACCTCTTGAATTTTTACGCGAAGTTCCTCAGCACCGCAGGGCTACATTCAGCTACAGTACAAAAAAAGAGGAACTCTCAACAGTAACAGGAGATGGCCATGCTTTCACACCCCACAAATTAAATTTTACAATTTTTACTGGACCCGCTGAATATACGTATCGGCGAAAGAAGGCCGACCAGCGATCATTCACCCTATGTGGATATTCAATTTGACGACATTTCCCCTAATGATGCAAAGTTACCCCACGATCTCACTCTAGATGGTTTATTGCAAGAACACTTGCAGAACATCAAAACAATTGTAATTATTGTTACAGATGCATCACAGAGTGACATAACGTTAGCTGTGATGCATCAAGTTAGCTGCGGTGCATGTTCAGCCCGAACTTGGATTGGTCTTATTCGCTCCGACTAACTGATTTCGTACCCATTTTTGTGGCTGAGTTTTTGGCAGTGGTGCTCGCCTTACGAAAGTCAAACGCGGAAATTTCATCGGCTGTTATAATTACAAATTTTCTGTCTCTTCGCACTGCACTTTCTGTTTTTGCTGAATCACACATAATAAAGGCGTTTCGTGCATTCATATACCCCTACCCGTTTGAGAAAAGTTAGATTAGTTTGGGTGCTGGACCATAATGGGCTGCTCTTAAACGAAATGGCCAATTCTTTAGCGAAGTCAGCAATAAGTGGGTCAAGTTAGATTAGTTTGGGTGCTGGAGCATAATGGGCTGCTCTTAAACGAAATGGCCAATTCTTTAGCGAAGTCAGCAATAAGTGGGTCAGTTTTACCGTGTTTTCCACCACACGCTTATGTAATGGCTGTGCGATTCCGTAGGCGTACTATTATGAAAAGTTCTACAGTTACATCACTCACAAATTCGACAGAATATCGGCACTTATCATATCCCTGGTGCGGATTCTCTTGTGACTCATTATTAAACTTCTCAGCGCAAAGACTTCTGACAAGTCTTTGTGCTGAGAAGTTTAATAATGGATTACCAACTAGCCCAATTCCACACTTTACGTCTTGTGACACACGTTAACTAGAAGTCGCGATGACGAGGCTGCGCTGTAGGGTGCCGAAACTAAATTTCTACCAACATAAATTTGGTCAGGCTCTTTCTCCAATGTGCGCGTTCTATGGCGAGCCAGAAGATATAGATCATTACTTTTTGACATGTAGGCGATTTACTACTGCTCGTAGACACAAGTTAGAAAGTCCTTTACGTGCCATTGGAATGAATTTATCTATGCCCGTGATTCTGCCCTTTGGAGCCCCTATTTCTGGGTTTGCCAGTGCGAAAGTTTTCGAGGCAGCACAGACTTATCTGAATGTAACGAAAAGACTAAAAACTAATATTATTCTTCTGTGTTGACATACGAATAACTTCTGTCTTAAAAAAAAGGTTTTGATCTAGGTTACTAATTATTGCTAATACAAAAATTTTATTGTAGGTAGAGATCAGTGATCATCAAAATTTCATTCAGAAATTCGTAACATTTTGAATTTGGAAGTTTCTTTACTCTAAAATCGAATAATTCTTTATAAGACCACTCGATTATTGGCTGATCACCCCACCGCGGTGGTCTGGTGGCTAAGGTACTCGGCTGCTCACCCTCAAGTCGCGGGTTTGAATACCGGCTCTGGCGGCTGTATTTGCGATGGAGACAGAAATGTTGTAGGCCCGTGTGCTAAGATTTGGGTACACGTTAAAGAACCCCAGGTGGTCGAAATTTCCGGAGCCCTCCACTACGGCGTCTCTCATAATCATACGGTGGTTTTGGGACGTTAAACCTCACATATCAATCAATCAATCAATCAATCAATCAATCAATCAATCAATCAATCAATCAATCAATCAATCAATCAATCAATCAATCAATGAATCAATCAATCAATCAATTATTTGCTGATCCCCCACAGTGGGTATGAGCCACAAGTGAAGGGCAACAAGAACAAGAACCCGACTTCGTTGGGATGTGCATCTTTTTCACAATACTCTTACATACACAAAGCCACGGTACGGTTATGAGAGACGCTGTAGTGGAGGGCTCCCAAAATTTTGACCCTCTGGTGTTCTTTAACGAGCACTGACAGTACTCGGGCCTTCATGATTTTGCCTCCATCGAAATGCGACTGCCTTGGTCAGGCTTGAACCTACGACCTTCGGGCCAGCACCCTAGCCACTGTTCCACCGAGGCGGACACAGGTCAGAATAGAGTCCTCCCACTTCTCCAGAACGGAAACTACCGATGACAAAATTTTGCGCCATTACATGGAGCTCTGGTCGCGCAATATCCGCGCCTCAGTGGCACTCATTCTGAACTGGGCTTGAGCAGAGAAAAAAAGCAAAAAAAAAAACAAAGACACGATAAAGAAACAGTATCTAAGCAGTACAATGAAAAAAGAACACTTAGTAACACAATAATTGTTAAGGGAAAGAAGCTAAACACCAAGAAGTTGCGGGGGATTGTCACAACCAATGTCCGATGCTTATTTCTTTCTTTCTTTCTTTCTTTCTTTCTTTCTTTCTTTCTTTCTTTCTTTCTTTCTTTCTTTCTTTCTTTCTTTCTTTCTTTCTTTCTTTCTTTCTTTCTTTCTTTCCTTCTTTCTTTCTTTCTTTCTTTATTTACTTACTTCCTGCTTTCTTTCTTCCTTCTTTTCTTCTCTCTCTCTCTTTCTTTCGTTCTTTCCTTGTTTGTTTTTTCTTTGTCTTTCTTTCCTTCTTTTCGATACAAGAACATCGAGTCGTCGTCGCTCCCCTAAAAACATTCAATGACGTCGTGAGCATTTTATCGGTCACGGCTTTTTTCTTGGCATCTTGCCACAACTTCCCACAAGGCTTCTCATAACTTCGGCTGGTGCCCGAAAGTCGGTTAGTAAAATAAACTATGAATAAGTAAAACACACTCGGGCAAAGGAAACCGGTAACGGGGCTCCGGCCAGTCCACCATTTCTTTTTGGCTCCTTGTGATAGCAGTGAAAGTACAAGGACTGGCCCTTTCGGAGATGTCGCAGCAGTCCGTTGTTCGCCTCCAGGGATGTGTAAAGCCAGAAAAAAAAGGGCGCGGCTGGTATGGTCGGAGCTCTGGCGCAACGCCAGATGCCATAAAAAAGAGAAAAAAAAGGTAGTTCCCTTAGCGAAAAAGATGGCTCAATTATAGAACAGCTAGTGCAATTAGGACATTTGCCAAAGCATCGTTTTTGTTCGGGTGTACAGATGCTACGTCCATGTCAAGAACACCAGCGCTATTATAGAACGTTACATTTTTTTTTTGTTTTGGCTACAGAATTAACACTTTGGTTGTTTTTGTACGATCCCACACAATAAATGTGGTAAATAAATGCAAGGCTTAAGTCACCGTCATTTTCACGGCGGCGTAGAGGTTACGTTGCCCGGCTGTTTACTGGAAGGTGGTGGGTTCGATTCCTTACGTGGTGGTCCCATTTCGAAGGAGGCGTTGTGATAGATGCCCGTGTATACTTTGCGATGTCAGTGCACATCAAAGAACACTACTGGGTCCGATTTCCCCAGCTGTTTACTTCAGCGTCGCCCATGACCATAAAGCGTTTTGGGACGTAAAACCCTGGATATTACTACTAATAAGCAGTCCCACAGCTTGTTCAAGGTTTCGGAGCACTTAGTTTTACTGCCTTGACAAACAAACAATACGGTCCATCTGGGCGTGCAGCCAAACAAGTAGCGCTCTCTTAGTTTACGTATATCAGGAGAGCTTTATTCGCTGGGAATGCACCAATCGGTCTGTTTGGACAAATGGAAGAATATGACACTGCGCATGCTCCGTTGGTCTGTGACCATATACGGCTAGTCCTCCCCAGTAATAATATCTGTGGTTGTACGCACCAAAATCATGATATCATTACGAGGCACGCTGTAGTGGAGGGCTCCGGGAAATTTCCATGATATGGTGTTCATTACCACTAACTCCTATCGCATAGTATAGTATAATATAGTATAGTATACTGTAGTATAGTATAGTATAGTATAGTATAGTATAGTATAGTATAGTATAGTATAGTATAGTATAGTATAGTATAGTATAGTATAGTATAGTATAGTAACTTTTTTGCATTTCGCCTCTATCGAAGTGCCAAGCCGTGGTCGTGATTGAACACACGGCCTTCTTGTAGGCAGTTGAGCGCCGTAATCATGCACCATCGAAGCAGAGAGGCCTTCCGAAGGATACATTACTCGGCAAAGGAACATGAGGTGCATTTAGCCTGAACTTTGTGATACTTGCAAGGGATCTTGGGGATAGCCAGATGCACGAGAGACAACTTGGCGTACAGCTCGATTTTTTCGACAGATAGTGATTGCAACCACGGGGTAACCGGGATATTTTCCATAGTGGTGCGTCCTGCGGAGTTTCGATCGGATATTAGTGAATACAAAACATATGAATAAACGAAGTGTGCGGCAGACAAACTATCACGCGCATTCGTGCAGCATCATAGTTGAAGCAAACGTACATAAATAGGTGCCTCTACAAACCCTTTCAATTTTTACAAACACATCTTCTTGATGACATCCAGTTTTGTCCACCGATGTGCCTTAAAAGCATTGTTGGAAAACAAGAACTGTAGAAAGTTGCCCACTAATTTTCTACAGTTTCCTGTTTTTATTTGGCGAAATATATTCAATCGAATGTTCTTTTCAGCTACATAAAATTATCAAACATTCCCTTGTACTTACCCACGTTTCTTTTATGTGGAAATTGAAAGAGACATTTTCCTTACCCTTGAAATGAACTTTAACACGTGCTTTCAGTTTTGACATTAGGAGTTGATAAATGAGGTGAGCGGAACTTTTTTGGGGTACAACGCTTGTGACCTTGAAACCGTCTATAGTGAGCGTGATACCCTGTTCCGAAGGCCGCACTCTTCGCATCACCTAAAACTATCAGCACAAAAAAAGCAGTTTTGTGACCCGAAAATTTGCGGTCTCTTTCTAAAATCAAAATAAAACTAACGCTTTTGAATAAAGTTCGACGCTTCTTGTAGTAAACTTACTTGTTGCTTTTCATTGATGAAACACTCCAAATTAGAGCGCGCATCTTCAGCGAAATGTTGCCGAAGAAGCTTGCAACATAGTGGTCGCCGAAAGGAAAGGTGTTTCTTCTGAAGCAATACCGTAATTCGAGATTCGAAAAATTTTTTAAGGTGACAATAATGTAGAGTTTTGTTTGTTATTGTGCCTGTTATACAGACGCTTGTCCCTTAGCTTTGTTGCGTCCCAGGAGAGAATAAACTTTTTCTAAACACACATCTTCACCAAGTCTTGTAAATTCTGCACATATATCATCATGTACATTGTCCATATTGTGATTAGTGCATTTATGTAGTGTATGTATAGTTATTAGTACTATGGACATCCTACGGACTTGAACACTTTTGTTTAAATGTGTAGTGTATGTTGTGCTTTGTCTTTTGTTTGTTATTGTGCCTGTTATACAGACGCATGTCCCTTAGCTTTGTTGCATCCCATGAGAGAATAAACTTTTTCTAAACAGAGTTCAATAAGTCGTTGACCTCCCTTTCTAAACACTCCAGCAGTGCGGGTTTTGGAAGGGGACGGTATCCTGCTGTCGCGCACTAAAATACCAAGTACTCTGAATCATTAAACACTTTTTCTAAATGCACAATGGCTTTACTTACGTGCACTCATGCCAACCCTGCAAACTTATGTCTAGGAGGAGGAGGAGGAATAAACTTTATTATAAGAAACCAGCAGGTTTAGGTGGCTGGGCATAAGCCTCCCATGAGGGGACGTCAAGGGCTTGCCTCAACGCTGCCTAAAGGGCGTGCTGGGCCGCCCAGGTTTGGTCATAAAGAGCGGGGCTCCGCAGAGCCTCACGGTGCTTCAACGGAAGGGTCGAGGCGTTAGTCTGTCTGTACTGTGCCGGGCAGTCCCACAGCATGTGTGGAAGCGTAGCCGGGTGAGTGCCGCAGCACCGGCAGTGGGAGGTTGTGTACACGTCCGGGAATTAGAAGTGAAAGCGGGCAGGTGAGGGATACGTGTTTGTTTGAAGTAGATGCAAAGCGGTAGCCTGTGCCCGGTCTAGATCATGGGTTTTATAACCTCTTTCAGGAATTGGATGTCTTTTTTGTTGAATCTAGACATTTTTGTAAGGCACTAGAAATGTGACATTACACGGCCTGGTTCAAGGCCTTACTGATTGATCACGCTCTTTAAACCAGAAAGGCTGTAAAATTGACAATTTAGGTCATAAATATGAAGCATTTGTTATCGAACTTCAGCGACCTCGAGAGCATCTATCTATCTAGCCGCCTACGACTTTTAGCTCTCCTGGCTTTGGTATTTCATGGTATCGATATCGATGTTAAAATCAGTATGACATAACATGACTGTATGACGAGCATAAGTGACTTGTCATAACATGAAAATCATGATATGTATGCCATGAATGTCATGATTTACATTTCATCGTCTTGCTGCTCTTGCGATGGTTTCGTTCACACGACATGCTGCAAAACTGGTGCGTTATGACATGACTGCTTGGCGAACACTAGCGGCCGACCGTAACATGAAAATCATGACATGCGCCTCATGTAACAACATAACTACTTGCCACATGCATAGTGCGCTCGCGGCCGTTTCGCTAGCTTCGCATATACCTAATATGGTATTACGGGACGGGAATGGATGACAAAGGCACGCGACTGGTGCAAACATGATAATCATGAGATGCGTGCCATGTAAAAACATGACTACATGCCACGCTCATGATGCGCTCGCGGCCATCTTGCTAGCTTCACATATGCTAAATTTGGTGTTACATCAAGTGAATGGGTGACGAAGGTATGTGACTGATGCAGAATTGAGAATCATGAGATGCGTGCCATGTAAGAACATGACTACATGCCACACTTCGAAGGCGCCAATAAACTTTGACGCGACCAGGTGCGCGTGCGCGCCGGCGTTCATTTCACCGCGTCACGCCGGCGATGCCACGGCAGGCGCCGATCTGCCTCCCATATACTCGCAGGCGTACGCCGCGCTGCGTTGCTTTGACGCATGCGTGTCTGAGCGCACCCGGCGACCCTCCGTGACAAAGAGAGGGAGGCAGACCCAACGTCATTAGTAGTAAACAACTCTATTAAGGTAGCTGACGGTTTCCTAAGCGGCGAAGCCTGTCAGGCCATGCCTGGTTGCCACCTCGTCAGCGAGTTTGATGGCCCGGAGCTTGGTGTCCAGGCTTGTAGTCCTGAGGACTCTCTCCCAGGCCTCACTTGAACGTGACTGCCCAACATTACTACCCGTTGGGCAGACCAACACCCTGTGTTGGGCAGACGGGGTGACTTCCTCGACGCGAAATGCATCATGTTGCATTTCGCGCCGATTGCCGCCGGGCCGTGGCAACGGACGCAACGGCAACGGACGCGCGCCCAACGTGCGCGCGCGTCCATGATACGTCGGAGTTGGGCCCTTCATAATCCGTTCGCCACTGTTTGGTTAGTTTCACATATACCAAAGTTGGTATTACGCGACGTTTATGGACGACGAAGGTGTGTGACTGGTGCCAACATGATAATCATGAGATGCGTGTCGTGTAACAACATCACTGCATGCCACGCTTATGATGCGCTCGCGGGTTGCGCTAGCTCCACAGATGTCACATTTGGTATTGCATTACGCGAATGGACGACGAAGGTAAATGACACGTCCAAACCTGATACTCATGGCACGTGCTTCATGTAAAACATGACTACATGCTACGCCTATACTGCACTCGCAGTTGTTTCACTAGCTTCACATATACTGATTTTGGTGTTACGTGACGTCAATAGATGACATATGACTGGTGCAAACTTAATAATCATGACACGCGTGTCATATAGGAATATGACAACATACCATGGTCATGATGGGCTCGCGGTCGTTTCGTTAGCTCCACATATACCAAATTTGGTATCACGTGACGTGAATACATGACGAAGGTAAATGACACGTCCAAACGTGATGATGATGACATAGAAGTCATGTACGGCATAACCTACCTCCACCTCGTAACGTTGGGCTACTTTTGAAGTGACATTTGAACCTTTTTCATTCGTGTATTGCATATCATTGATTCCCACTGTACGTAGTATCTGCCAATTTTTTCATGTTTTCTTTTATTTAAGACAGTCTTGGTGTTCTGATTGACCATGCGGAGGAGATAGCATCTTTGTAACGCGAGATTATTATTGTATAAATACTGGGGAAAATTGAAGTGTGCAGTTGTAAGAGTTAAGCATGCAGAAAGCATGAGTTCTCTGAGTGATTGCTGCACTGTGAAACAAAGATAAATTTTGTCATGTCGTGCACATAAACAGGTGTCGAGATTACGCTCTTTGTGGGCCTTCATCGAGCAATGTCTCCATGTGAAATAACCAATAATAATATAAACAAACAGATAGAAAGCAGGACCGAAGATTTGGTAAGGTGGTATGGGTTCAATACTGCGGAAACAGTTTGATGAAGAGAGATAAGGATAATATCCGAGTGTTTCAGTCTTTCCGCGATGCCCTTTGCATGAGAGTGAAGAAGCGACAAACGGGGAGCTGCTGTTCGAAAGAAGAGAGGAAAGGCGTAGCTATCAGTGAGTAATAGAGCGGCCAGTTACTACCAAAGATAATATTGCAACAATGGTTGCGAATGTTGAAAATTATGAGTAGATCACCAGTTGTCAAGCTGACAGTACAAGAAAGACTCTAAAGACTTGCGGGCCGACCCGAATGATCACATCTATGTCTTCAATGAGTGTGCAAAGTGAATTTGACATGCAAATTTATTCTAGGTGGCAACAGGTGCCATTTGCAGGCACTTTTTATTCAACGCCACTGATCATGCACAAGAAATAACATAAAAGATGGTTAATCGGGATTTTTCCTTTTAAAAATATTCAAAAGAACTTGGCCACAGAGCGCACTATCTTGATACTTTGCTAGGAGTCAATTAGCTTGAATAATGACATTAAACTATAATCTAGAATTTTTTGCAATCTAGAGATTTCTCGAGTGTCAATCTAAAACTTCTTCTTGGTTTAGCATTACTGCTTACGTGCCATTAGGGCATTGTCATGGATAGTTTCTTGCCCTCCCGTATTAGAGTACGGAGTACTTTGAATAATGAACAAGTTTTAGGGGCGAAGCTCTTTAGGGTGTGAGTCATTCCATCCTTCATAGCAGTATGCAAGGAGTCACCTTTAGTTTATGAATTGCTCAATAGATGGCGTTTTGGGTATATATCCTTGGAAATAATATCACTAGATGGCATTAGTGGTTTTAGTGGAACGACGCTAGTTAACAAAAGAACAGACAGACAGACAGACAGACAGACAGACAGACAGACAGACAGACAGACAGACAGACAGACAGACAGACAGACAGATGGAGGGACGGACACTTCACTCTTGTTATCATCCTCTGCGTGGATATGCTGTACGTTTTTCTAAGCACGTTTTTCTAAGCAAGTAAAAATGTGATGATGTGATGTTGAATTGTTATCGACGTGAACTGTTTGTGGTATAATAATTTTTTTTGAAACACGCCAAAAAGTAAACCGAATCCTCTTCCGTAAAACAGTCATATTGTCATGAGTACTTCAAAATTTACCCGTTTCCTCTTAATCGCCAGAGCTCTCTCATAACCTAACTGCAGCCGCTTCAGGAGAGGTTAGGCTTGTTGCATCTTGCTTAAACACAAGGACCCGAGCGCTAACGCTGTGTTGACAATATCGGCCCGGTTGCCTGCTGTTGTGGTGCCCGGCTACAAAAAAACTCCCAAGCATTTCCCCGAGGGTGAACATAGTTAAGTGTGAATACACGGGGTGATGTTATGAGGGGTATTTATTAAATCGCACTATTATATTTATTAATCACACTATGGTGCCTTTATGGTGTAATGGTTCCTGGGAATCGCAATTTGATCACACGGGGGAGTTTACGTTAACTCACTGGCGAATGCCAACGGATTTTAACTTTACTCCCCCTCACGACCCGCTCTCGACGGGAGACTGAGAGAAAAGGCGGGCGCGCGAGAGAGAGGGGTGCGCGCGCAGCTGCAGCGAGCGAGGAGAGCGGAGGAGCGAGCGAAGGGGGAGGGGGTATAAGGCGCGTTACTGACACCGATATCAGCGTCGCGTCCGTGGCTTATTCGGTAGAGCGTCGCACGGCGGCCCGCCAAGTCCTCTTTCTTTTAAAGATAGAGAGAAGACTGCGGACGCCGCCGACGGCGGTGGATGGTTTTGGGTCGCTATAAAGTGTATTCACACTTAAAACACCGTGCGCATAACGAATGAAAAAGTTATGGAGTATCTCCCTCAAAGGTATACCATGATGGGATGCGAAGCATCAGCAGTGCGCATGCCGTTGACCTGGCTGAAACGGGTGTCGACGTGGGGGCGGGAAGACCAGTTTGAAGCGAAACTCTACTCGAGTAAATATTTCTTTAAAACGCTAAGTCGCACCGGCAGTGGGACTTAGCGCCGCAAAAGCTTGCGGTGCGCTATTCTAAATCTGTAAGCGTCAAGAGATTTAGAATAGCGCACCGCAAGCTTTTGCGGCGTGGTCGCTTCCACTGCGCATGCATCGCAACGTGAGCCGCCGTTCGCGCTTGCTATCCGCTCACAGAAAATCCGAAGTAGCGTGCGGCGCGTGCAGCCCGCAAGGCCCGCGAAGCGCTGGTGTAGAGACTGAGGTGTAGCTTCCGTGCATTTGGGTTTGCGGGGGAGGCCGAAGTCCCTAGATTTTTCCCTTGGGGGGGGGGGGGGGCAAACGTTATTCTAAAGCTCATATGCCACCCACAACGCCCGCAATGCCTGCTAACTATATTCAAAAATATCCTAGCGTTTCCACTCGGCGTGCGGTTGAGCGTTGCGTGTGGTGGACAGTGTGAAGAGAGAGCGAAGTGTGTTGCGAGTGAGCAGAGGAGCAACACCACCTAGGTGTGTTGGAAGGAGGCGGCAGCTGCTGCTGGTGAGGGAAAATTTGACGTCAACACGCAGCTGCGACTTGATTTACTTAAGGTCTCTAGATGAGACAAGTTTCCAAGGTACCGTCACTCATTTTTTCTCGAGCCGTCCCCCTCACTCTCTCGATTACACCTAGTTTTCTCTGCCATCCGCGTCTGTAATTGGTTCATTCCTTGCACGTGATCTTGCACATGGCTGGTGGTGTTATTTATTGTTATGCAAAAGGTACAAAAAAGAGTACGCATGCGCATATGGCTCCAGCGAAATTATTGCCGTGACCAAAAACGAAATCGTAGCCAGGACATGAACTGAAGAGGAGGAGCGTTTCAGTTTGCGCCAAGTCGACCAAGATTGTTTCACGATGCTTGTTAAATGCAATATCCGCGTTTTTCAACAATGCTGCGTTGCCGTAAAACAACAGAACCCGGTTTCGCTCTTTTCAACTTACCTTGTCCTATTCTAAATGAAGCACGCCGTGAAGTATAACTATGAAACATTTCACGCGAATGCTTTCATGTGACTCCGTAAAGGTACGTCGACGCAGATCTGTGAAACGAGTTTATTGGTGGGTTTTTATTGAAACACCAGTTGGTACAAATACATGTGCGTACGCACGTATACAGAGCAGCTGGGGTGTGTAATGAACGCGCCTTCAGAAACATTTCGCGCTTGACCAGTTCACGCACGAGCCGAAACGCGCTCCTTCGAGACACCTCACCAGTAGAACTCTTACTTTGCAGGAAGTTCCCAGCACCGCATCAGAGTCACCTGGCACCACGAATGCCCAAATGGGCGTATTAAAAAAACCACCATCGCAGGGCTGCTAGTTAAGCTTTCGTACCAGTCTGGCCGTAGTTTTTCCTTGGTAACAACGTCACGCCGTGTGGTCACTGACAAGATCCAGCATGAAGCGCGGTCACTGTGTCACAGCACGATCAAAACTCGGAGAACTGGACAAAATACGATGAAAGACGCGAGACGCCTTGGCTTGTGGTATAAAATATAAAACATCACAACGATGCCAGTTGAGTAACACACATCCCGCTTGCTCTTGTGTTGTGCCATTTATGTTGATAAAGGTAACCGTTTATTATACGACTGATTTCGTTCTATTTTTTTTCATTTACATCTATTGACTCTTGCAACTGAGCCCAAACATTCGCTTTTTGATGAAAGTTTCGAACCTTCTAGGGGGCGCTCCATGAACATAGGCGAGGAAGAAAGGGAAAGGTGTTGCTACCTCGGAAGCTTGTTTCATCTAGTTACCTTATATTTACTAGGCATTGTTCCAACAACTGCGGAGGGGAGAACGCGGAGCGGCGCGTTTGTACGGAAACACGGACGACCAGCGCTACAAAGAATACTCAAACAGTACTTCGCAAATAAAAACAAACAATCAAAAAACTAAAAGATGGTTGATTGCTTCGTGATAGGAATCGGTATACTACCGTAAGTAAAACGAATCTTTAAAAAAGCTTACACAATGTGAATGTCTGTTGTTTGACAGCTAAAGCGCCGTTTAATGTATACATAAGTTCACGTTAACGCTTTGTGCTACATCTCTATTTCAAAAACTATCAACCATGATTCATGATTAAACATGACCTTGCCGTGATGAATACCTGGGGTAGCTGAAGTAGTTAACGGTGTGAGCGGAGCCTAAGGAAGGAGTGTAGTCGCCTAAAGAGCATGACTCATTTTACGCCAAACTTGGGCTAAGGTTTCGTATTCTCAGTATGTTAGAGTTTTTCAACGCCACCCAGAGGGAAGCAGAGCCCACGTTGTGTCTTTGCTGTTGGACGAGCAGCACCGTTTTATATAGTGGGAAGGACGTTGGTGGGGAATGCGGAGTTACATCCAGGTGATGGTGCAAGGTACAAACTATTGTTTGTAACTGTGATCAGTGAACTCGCCGTGCGTGATCGTGAAGATAGAATTGTGTTTGAAGTGCGCGCCACAGAGACAGTCGAAGAAGACGACGCAGGAAAAATGAGGGCAGGTTCCAAAGCTGAGGCGCCAAAGCTTAGCGCCGTTTCTGCCGTCAATCTAAGCTTTGGGACATTGCCACAGGGATGCTTTCAATGCCGTTTGCGATTATATTCAGGCAACCAAGCGTATACCTTTGTTATCTTCAATCAAAAAAAATTATTTATTACTCCCCAGGGCAGAGTGAAGTAAACGCAGCTGAGTGGTAATCATAACACCTCAAATCTCAAAATTGCTCAACTTGATTTTTTTTCGTTTGCTCTTTTTATGTTGTTTTTATTTTTACATTAGTCTTATTATAATACCAATTCATTACACATAGTTAAAATGATCACAAAAAAACTGCACTACACTTTCTTGGCCAATCCCCCTGAGTGAGTATGAGCCAACCTCCCAGGGAAACAAACAAACAAACAAATGAGGGCAGGTGGTGGGGCGAAGAAGAAGGAGTGAGGCAGACGTGGCTGGGAGAAAAAAGCAAGGTTGAAGAACCAGGGCTTGGGAGCAGTGACCCATCGGGTTGCGGACTCGAGGTCTCAGCAGGCTCCCACCTGGGGCCATACCAGCCGTCCTTGCAGTTCGGGCCTGGCGTAGGCGAAACGTCGCCAGGACGTTTCCGCCAGGCAAGTCCGGCACCTACGGCAGCGAGCGCCAGCCAGCGTTCGAGATAGGCATGGCAAACGCCATGCGTGCTCCAGGTCAACGACCTCCGCAGTGAGCCGCGTTCTTGGCCGCGGCTGTCATTGGACTTACCAGGCTATCCAAGCGTCGGCCGTCCCTTCCCAGCGTTGAGTTTGCCGCCGGGACTTGACCACGGCCTTCGTCTCCGGTGAACTCTTTCTGTTTTTATGCCCTTGTGACTCTCACGCCAGCATTCCAAGCACGTTATAATTTTGCCCTTACTTCATATATTGTTAGACCTTTCATATCTTTTGTAAATACATTTTTTGTGACTGCATAAACGGCCTCGTTACTGCCCGATGACGATTGAGTCATCGCAGGTTTCCGTACAGAAACACGAGCGTCTCGTCTAGAGTTTTGTCTCTCTATACAGCTCGTTACAGTAACATCATGATACAGGTGAAGCAGGCACATTTAGGAGGTTTTAAAGTTCCTGTGGGCGCGTTGCAGAATTATTTTTGGAGCGGATGGATGCCATGACACCGACACTATGGGTAAGGCCACATGTAGGTGTGTTAAGGCATTGACAAACTGCACTTCACATGCTAAAAAAAGTGCCGAATACGATGGACGCGTAGAATCGACACGTTGAAGGAAAAAAACGTAAATGTCATGGTCTGGATGAACATCTGGTGGCCACGCGGATGACTTGGGTTTGATCTCCGCTCGGATGCAGAAATTTGATTATTTGTTAAGCGCAAAGCCCCTCTCTGTCTAACCTTGTCCGGTGTGAAGCATAACCAGCAGTATTTCCCGAGCAGTATAATAGATGGCGCCGTCTCCTAGAAATAGCATGCAAACTGTAGTTTAGTGATGACAGTATTGATGGCGCTGTACTGCTACTTTACGATCGGCTGCTGCGTGGCCTGTGCCTAGGTGCGCGGGGAATGAGTGCCTCCCTCAGTCTCCTGAATGATCGCTGTACGTGTTGGATTGTTGGTGGGGCATGAACGAAGCGGAGAGGCGGGCGCAGAGGGCCGCGGCGGATTGTGCTCGGTGCCGCTTGGGTGCGCGAGGAACGAGTTTCTCTCTCATTATTGTGGATCGTCGTTGTGTATGTCGGTTCCTTGGTGGGGCATGGACGAAGCGGAGCGGTGGGCGCGGACGGCCCTGACGGCTGGAGCTCGTCGCCATACAGACAGACAGACAGACAGACAGACAGACAGACAGACAGACAGACAGACAGACAGACAGACAGACAGACAGACAGACAGACAGACAGACAGACAGACAGACAGACAGACAGACAGACAGACAGATGATCGGACGAACGCATGGATGAAAGAACAGACGAACGCACGGATGGATGTACGGATGGACGAACGAACGCACAGATTGACGGACAGACGGACGCAAAGACGGGTGGAAGGGTGTATGGACGGACGCATGGACGCGTAGAAGGACGAACGGACATTTCGCTCCACTCATTATCATTCACTCCGTGAATATGCTGTGAATTTTTACCGTGAATTCTATAGCCAATGCACACGTTCGTTCTCCTCTTTCGCAGCTCAGCCATACAAGTTGAAACAACTGCACCGAAAAGACGCTTCTGCCTCGCGCGTGCGCACAGCGGAGTTCCGTCTTCGAGCGTAAGCCGCCGCCACCGCCTCACGCTCACGCGGCTCTACAGCCTTGTCCATCCGCCGGCCTTCTGAACGCGCGCGCGCGCCAGAACGGCTTTTATTTTTCTACACCGTGCCCCATAGTGCACGGCGCTGCCGACGAACACGCGAAGGTCGACGCCTCCATGTGACATCATTTCTATTTTCTCGCGCACTCGCACATCAAGGTTCCGTCTTCGAGCGCAAGCCGCCACCACCTTGCACATATCATACTTCTCATAGGCAAACCGTGAATCATCCGCTGGCCGCGTCCGTCCGTCATCTATCTGTTTTTGGCGAACGCAGGGACGGACGCATGGACGAACGCATGGATGAACGCAGGGACGGACGTACGGATGCATGAATACACGCACGAGAGGGCGGACGGACGGTTGGATGCATGAACGGACGGATGGACGCATAGATGAATGCACGAATGGACGGACGATGAATGAACGGAAGGATGCATGGACGGACGTACGCATGGACGAACGCACGAGTGCAGGGACACACGAATGAACGGGCAGACGCACGTTTGAACGGATGGACGCACGGATGGACGGAAGCAAGAACGAACAGGCGGCCGGAAGCATGGATGGAATGACGGACGCTTCACCTCATTCATCATCATGCACTCCATGGATAAGCCGTGATTTTTATTATTTACCATACTACAAGTAACATCGTCTGGTATCGTACCATTTACATTTTCAGCGTATATGCATTTCGTTATATGTACAAGCACCGCCTTACAGCCGGCTCAACAACTAACGAGAGGTGGCTACATGTGATTACGACGGGGCGCTCGGCCCACGCTTAAACATGCTTTGCTCCTAAAGATTCAATTAGTTGACATTCGTGATAAAGAAGGGAATTAATCGCACTAAAATATAACTACATTAGCGGACGCTGTTAAGCCTCATATGCTTTTTTTATTGGCATCTGTCTCCATCTTTCAGTTACGGACACGATGATGATTTTTCGCTCACAACCAACGATGCCCGCGCACACGCCGACGCCGTAATTTCTGCGGCACAAGCTCTTTACTACTATCGTGTTGAAACAAAAAAATAAAACATGGTTATTCTATTCATCACATGAATAAGTATAACACAAAAGTAAATTGTGGCCTTACAGAAATAGTTGAATGCATAATAAAGGAGAGCTTGCACAATCTCTTGCGGTGTTTTAACGTAGATAATATTCCATTGACAGTTGGGGGTACATCTCCCTTCCGAAGACTAACATCCATTATCAGTTAGTAAACCTTTGTGGTAGCTGTAGTAATAAACGGTGAGAGTGTGCTGAGAGACACTGTTGTGACTGAAGAGCGTCGCTGACTGGACGCAGTGTTTAGGCAAAGATCGTCCATGGCCGTGCAAGAGAAGCGGCACGGGCGCTCGTGGTACTCCTCTATATTTGGCAGAAACTTTTATTGGCATTGGAGCGAAGGCTACAGAGCCAAATGGCGGGCATCCTGTTCCACAAATGTAGTTCCACAACTGCGCCTGTATTAAATGCGAAGCATTTCTTAGCGAACTTCAACGACTTCGAGCGTATCTATCTATCTATCTATCTATCTATCTATCTATCTATCTATCTATCTATCTATCTATCTATCTATCTATCTATCTATCTATCTATCTATCTATCTATCTATCTATCTATCTATCTATCTATCTATCTATCTATCTATCTATCTATCTATCTATCTATCTATCTATCTATCTATCTATCTATCTATCTATCTATCTATCTATCTATCTATCTATCTATCTATCTATCTATCTATCTATCTATCTATCTATCTATCTATCTATCTATCTATCTATCTATCTATCTATCTATCTATCTATCTATCTATCTATCTATCTATCTCAGTAGTCCGCCTGCGACTTTTAGCTATGGCCGTTTCGATTAGGGTATCGGTATTAAACTTGATATGGCAAAACATGACTGTATGAAGAACATTGACTAGTCATCACATGAAAATCATGACATGTATGTCATTAATGTCATGATTTACATTTCATGGTCCCGCAGCTCTTGCGCTGCTTTCCTTCACATGGCGTGTTGCAAAATTGGTATGCTATGACATGATTGCATGGAAAACACAAGCGACATATTGTAACAAGAAAAGCATGACATGCGTGTCTTGTAACAACATGAATACATGCCACGCTCTTGACGCGCTCGCGGCTGTTGCGCTAGCTTCACTTATACCAAATTTGGTATTACGGGACGTGAACGGATGACGAAGGTATGATACTGGTGCAAACATGATAAATATGAGATGCGTGTCATGTGAGAACATGACTACATGCCACAGTCAAGTCGCCAATACATTTCGACATGAACGCCGGCGTGCTCGCCGGCGTTCATTTCGTTGCGTCACGCCGGCGTTGCCACGCTAGGCGCCGGACTTGCCATATACTCACAGGCACGCGCTGCGCTGCGTTGCTTTGACGCATGCGCGTTTCAGCGCGTCCGGCGTCCCCCCGTCACGAAAAGTTGGAGACGCATTGTTGTCTGGGTAACGCATCGGCATAGAGTAAAGTCACTTTATGTCATCGGCGCAAATTGCAGCATGTCGCATTTCGCGTCGGTTGCCGTCGGGCCGCGCCGACGGACGCTGGTCTCACCTGGCGTCAGACTATGGAATGGTAGCGTTTTGCTAACGTAGCGTCAGTGTGCCCAGCGTGCGCACGCGTCAACGCTACATTGGAGTATATCGCGCCTTTCATTATGTGCTCGCGGCCACATATAGCAAATTGGTAATGTGCTAGCTCCACATATACCAAACTTGGTGTTACGTGGCGTCAATGGATGACGAAATATATGACTGGTGCAAACATGATAATCCTGAGACGCGTGTCATCACGTGACGTGAACAGGTGGCGAAGGTAAACGACACATCAAAACATGATAATCATGACACGGAAGTCATGCACGGCATCATTTACCTCCACTCCGTGACATTGTGCTGATTTTAAAGTGAAATATCAGCCTTTCTGATTCGTGCTTCGCATATCATGGACTCCCACTGTACGTAGGATCTGCCAATTTTTATTTATTCTGTTTGCATCTTTTTAAATTTTTCGCTTACGACCAACGCTGAAACGATCCGATGACTATGGTACCGCATCCCTATGACGCAACTCTAAGCATATTTCAATGTAGCAAAACGGAATTAAAACTGCTTGCAGACATTTTCGCAGTATTTCCTGCCTTACATTGAAACTCACGCCATGCGAACCACCCGCGTGTAACCTTGCATCGAGCCCGAAAAGGTTTCGTGCCTTCTTTGGCGCGTCATTTCAACTCCCACAGGCGCACACAGCACGGGAGGCTTATTTTAGGCAACGACTGCGCAGAGAGCCCGCGGCCCAGTCGGCGTAGCTCATTTGCCCAGCTTTCTTTTTTCGCTATATACGCGGTCACGTTCATACTCGCCAGATTTACTGCCCTTGCATCGCCGTTAGACGCGCCGCATTTGGCATCAGAAATAGCGTGCCACACAGCCAAATCCGTGACGGGCATTTTCCATTCAAAAACAGATCTCGCTATGCTACGTCCGCGTTCAATTTCGATTTTTAAAAGAAGAAGCTCGATCGCGAGGTCTGTTAGAGGGAATACTCACTTTTTTTCCGCTTGGGTAGGCATGAATTACATGCAAATTTGAAAGCGACACTGAATGTTTACCGCTTGTTCCACAATAGAATAAACGAACACTGGAAATTGGCGAGCGATGAGCACACCTTTAGTAGAGAAGATACGGTTAAGCTTATAATGTAAACCCATAAATAATCGCTGGCATTGATTGAGATGTGAAGTTTAACGCCCCATAACCACCATACGATTTTAAGAGACGCTGTAGTGGAGGGTTCCGGAAATTTTGACCACCTGGGTTTCTTTACCGTGCACCCAAATTTGAGCGCACGGGCCTGCAGCATTTTTGGCTGCCTCGAAAATGCAGCCGCCGCAGCCGACATTTGATGCCACGACCTGCGGCTCAGCAGCCAAGTAAATCGCTGTTATGTCACTGGTTATTTCAATGTCTCTGGTTAGCTTCCTGACTGGTGGTGTAGGAAGGGGGGAGGGAGGCAGACGGGAAATTTAAGAACACCCGTAGATATAGCTTGCAGAAGATGTCAATGCACCAGAGGTCACCAAACTATAATCATAAAAGAGTATGTGCCACAGAATTTGGTTACTTCAAAATTGGTTAAATCCCAATACTATCCCCTGGGGCAATAAAAATGAAGTGAAGTGAAATGAAGTGAAATGAAGTGGCTGCGAAGTGATGACGGCGAGCCGAAGACCCCGAGTACGCGCCACGAGAAAATTCTAGGGAATGGGAAAGTAAAAACAGCTGCGAGAAGACCAATGCAAGGCCTACGCCAACGACGACGTTTCTGTAGATCTATGAGTGGTGCGAATGCCTCGTGTCAACGCGGGTTACTGTCTCTGGAGTTCGGACTTCCGTGTGCTGTCTGCGGCAGTCTGTGGTTTAGCTGGAGCATCTCTGCGCCGACAATCAAGGTAGCAACTGCATAGCGTCACCTAGACAAAGTCTAGCAACAACCTAGATTCAACGTAGACACAGCTTAGCGTCAGCTAAAAAAAGTCTAGCAACAACCTATAGAAATAACCAGATAGATCTTCAAATTTGTCCAGTTTCACTGATACAACTCTTGCGGTGGCACAGGGCAATCTTCAGTGTTCTTTTTTCATCTCTTCACGTCTGCATCTCCTTCTTAACATTTACCTTGCTTTGATGTGCGAATAAGAAGTCATTCACTCATGCCGTCATCACCTTTCGATATGGGCCATCGACAGGATTAGCACCTGAACCTGTTCACTGCACGCTTCTGGCTGAACATTTTGAAGCCCTTGAATTTACTTTTCCCTTCCTTCTTCGCTACTTTCCTTGCGTCTTCATTTTGCAATTTTCTTCGTTTTCCTTTTTATACAGAAGACTGCTTCACTTGGGTCTCTAGCCAGCTCCATACGCCCCCCCCCCCCCCAACCCCCCACGGTTCTCGTTTCTTATTTGTCTAGACGGGCCAAAACATTTCAGTCCTGGGCCATAATTTCCTAGGCGTCTGCGCAATAGCCCATTTGTTTTTAGCTCTTTCTCAAAGCACTAGCCATGACAAATGCGTGAAACGGCAGAATAAATGTGCTCATTAGGAGGAAACATTCATACTCAGATCCTCTCATTTGCTTCTCGTTGTTGTTAGAAGGCTCAACATAACGTGTTTCATCCAGATTACGTGAGCTGACTGGTCATGCAAGAATCGAGGGTTATGTTTGTTGTATTAAGTACGAAGTATGAACGAAAAAAATCAAAATCCGCGAAGAGGAAGCTCAAAGTGTTTAAGCTAAGAAGTGGCTCTCCAAAAAGTGACTACAAAAAAAAAACACGCCATTGAAAAAAAAATGTGATCGATATTGAAGAATCAATTGTTTCGCATTAGATTGAAAAAGAGCCCGTTTACTGGTGGAATTTCTTGCCCTTGATGACGCCGTGCTGCCCCCATCCTTGGCTCGAGGCCCCGAATTGTGACCCAGTCTCATTAAAAAAATGGCAATTCAGTACTAAGTTCTTAAAAATAATCTAAAGTTTCGAGGGGATCTCGCCACGTAACCTAACCAGCAGAGCGACACTACTCTTCTTTCTGTCCTTTATCAAAGAATATGTGAAATTCGCAGTTTCTTGGACAGAGCGAGAGTCGTGAAACACGGTGGAACATTATGAAATTATCTAATGAGGTACGTAATCAATGTACAGAATTTAACTAAAGGCGAATTGAGTTGCTATGGCGATTATCTGTTTGTGTTAACGACCCGGCTTAGTGTGACTCATAATAGTCGTTTAGTGAAAAGCAAACATGTTGTAGCACTTCTTTACCATTCCCCGTTATCTATGATTAATTATTATTTATTTTATTCAAAGAAGATTAGCTAAATGGTAGCGTGTGTAGTAGTTCTCCTTCTTCTCCTCAGCTGGTGAAAAAATAAACCTGGAGACCTTAGCTAAGGCACGCCTCAAAATCATATAATTCATTTGGCAAGAAACGCAAAGTTCCGAAATTTGTCAGATCCTCCACGCTGTTTAATCCTAAAAATTCACGTTTCCGGAGACGTGAACAAACAAACTATCGTCTCCAAACAGAAAATAAAGAAGACATGCGGCACTGAAGTGCGCGTCTAATCTTGGCATCTGCAAACAGGCCTTCTACGGCTTTTGAAAAAAAAAAACATATACGGTACTGCAAGTTCCTACGTTCCGAGTATATATATATATATATATATATATATTGCTAGGACGAGCGCCTCTTCAAGCCAGAAACGCAGTGAGTGATGAGTTGTGCCAAGGATGGCAGTGACAAGAAGTTCCCTTTTTGGTTCTTTGTTGTCCACCAACTACTGCGGAAAAGCAAGTTACCGACGCAGTAAGTGCTACGTGTTTGAGCCTTCGCCTAGCTACTTAGAAGATAAGCCCTTAGCGAAAAGCTTCGCGGTCAGAAGAGTGAGTATGACGGAAGAAGATAGATGCACTTCTTCGGTAGGCAGCGGAGAAAAGAGAAGGGCCTTCACAAATAGATGAATGAAAATGTTTCGGTAGCAGATCCAAAGTGAGAGACCAGGACTTTTTCAAGCTGGTGATCTGTACACATTGAAAGTCTGCGCTTCTCGGTGACCAACATATTTGGCGAATCCTCATGAATGCGAAACGAGAAGTTTCATCTGTATGCTGATTATATATTGAAGGTCTGTATTTTCGAGTATATGCCAAGACATTTTGTTCTAAATACAAGCAACTAGACAAGCAGTCATCCTATCAGCAGTCAGTAATATCACACACTTAAAAATATTGTGCATGCACTTCTGACTAAAACTATGTCAAATTTTTCTTGCATTCCTCTGATTCAAATTTTTGGGAGCCGAATCTTAAGATAGATAGATAAATAGCTAGATAAATAGATATATAGATAGAAAGATAGATAGATATATAGATAGGTAAACAGATAGATAAATAGCTAGATAGTTATATAGATAGATAGATAGATAGATAGATAGATAGATGCTGGCTCAAATTTGCAGTTGATGAGATTCAATAAATTGTAATATACAATTTTTTTAAGAAAACGAACTTTGCTACACAGACGACAGAAGCCCAGTGACACAGCCCACTGCACACTATGAATACTGTGTGTATAGTAATGAATCCGATACACCGCATGATTTCATAGCAAATACCAATCATTAAAACATACGAAGACTTTAAATATTTTAAACAGTTTATGTCTGCTGAAACATTGGTTAAGAAGAAGGTGAAAGAAACAGAGGGGCACATGTGGAAGATGAGAGTGCTTACGAAATCATCATTAGAGACCTACTGATATTTAAAGCAGGTAATTGCAAAGCAAAATATCCACGATAATTCTCGGGGTAGTTCTCTGCTCTTCGAGGCTTGAACGGAAGTATTGCGGAGAAAGACGTACCGAGCAAAATACGAAGGCACAGACACTGTATGTAGTGCGTGTGGAGTATGTAGTGCATATAGAGAGGAGGAGGAAAACGGCTGAACGATTGATAATGTTTTGTACAGGGCTTCACCCTGGAGTCGGAGATAATGACGCCGAATTTTTCTAACCATTGGGGTTTAGGGACAGTGAAGGCGAAATAAAGTGTAAACGGGTAGAAATAACCAGGAGGAGGCTAACTGATTGGTGGATACAATCGAAGCGTGAGTGAAATTCAATCCTTAAACACACAGTGACAGCACTTAACTCTGTGGCTAGGTGGCGTGAGCCAGCACCTGACCTGAAAGGCACAGCCAAATCCACCCACCCACACACCCACCCACCCATCCGTCCGTCCGTCCGTCCGTCCGTCCGTCCGTCCGTCAATCAATCAATCAATCAATCAATCAATCAATCAATCAATCAATCAATCAATCAATCAATCAATCAATCAATCAATCAATCAATCAATTAATCCGTGTTTTATGTTTGTACGCAGGCGCTGTCACTATTTGCTAGGAAGAGCGACGGAACGCGCCATTAGCAAATCACAACCTTCCCATGCTAGATAACGAACTAACAGAACATTTTTACCAGGCGTGGTGACAATACCCACCACCACAAAGAGAACCAAGCAGGCCTCAAGCTCTGACACTCAGGCTTCTTCAAGCTGGGGCGTACCCTAACCCCGTGCTGTTGCGCGAGAGTTATTCCGAAATACTGCCAGCTAATATATGTTTTTTCTTCAATGATATAGCTGATTTAGAACACATGCTCTGGCGGTGCTCAACGTTACGCTGTGGTGAAGTCCTCTCGCCTTCTGAATGGGAGGGTGTTATTACCAGCTCCGAACTCGAACAACAGTTATGTGTAGTCCAAAAGGCCCACGACGCTGCAGAGAGACTTGGTCTTTCTGTTCCAACGTGGGAGTGGCCCGCAGTGTTCTAAAGCACGTTTTGATGGACCTAATAAAATTCATTGATCCATCCATCCTTAAAAGCATATAATTCGTGAAACATTTTTCGCACCCCTAATATTTTACGTCTTTTTCTTGCCTGAAAGAAGGAAGGTGTGAAAGATGTAGAGATGTAGAGATAGATGCTCGACTCCTCGTACGTACCAGATCCTCGAAAAGCCAAAATCATAATTCTAATTTGAAAACCAAGAAAAGTGTGAAAGAGCCTTTGACAAAAAATGACTTCTTAAAGACTACTATTTTGAACCAAACAGCTGCGGCTGCTTGCCTATCATCAAAATAGGGTACCTTAGAGTCCTTCAATGGAACTGCCGTTCAATACTTGCCGTGATAACAGATCTATTATGCCTTATCTCTCAAGAATCTCCAGATGTTACAGTATTACAAGAAACTTGGTTTTTATCCGAAAACATTTTTCATTTACAAAATTATAAATGTTTTCGTTTGCATAGGAATACACGAGTGGGAAGAGTAGCATCTTGTATATCCTCTAAATTTTGCCATATAGTGAAAGTTGTCTTCCGGGTAATATCATCTGATTACGAAGTTCTAGTAGCGGAACTTGTACTTCCAGGCTGCACGCCAGTTAATTTCGTGAACAACTACTTTCCGACTGGAGTAAAAGAGGAAAGCATTCTGGACTCCATTCAGAGTTTCTGCAGACCTGCCACATTATTTATGGGTGATTTCAATTCACATCAAGTAACATGGGGATTCCGTGAGGACGCATCAGGAAAAATTCTGTGGAACTGGATTAGTAAAAATGGCTATCCATGTATAAATACTAAGGGACCTACATTTATTTGAGGTAATGCTAGATGTGTGTGAGACTTGTCGTTTGCTAGCTCTAGCCTTCCGTTTTCTTTTCGGGCGGTGGTTATTACCGCCACTAATAGTGATCACTGCCCAATAATAATTGACGTCAAATACTCCTTAGTCACATTAGATGATCAGACTCAATCTTTTGTAAATTACTTAAAATTAAAAAAAAACAAGTGTACAGTCAGCTTTGGCCTTTTGTAATACCTCTGAAACCGACAATAAAGCCAAGAGTCTGTGCTCAGTACTAAAACGCTGTATGAAATACTCACAATTCACGATAGACTCAATAGAAGGGAAACCTGTAAGTGCCTGGTGGAATTCCGGTTGTGAACGAGAGTACAGACGCAGAAAGCTTCATGGAAAAAGCTTCTTGTTAGCCAGTGCCCTACTAATTGGAGAAATTGTACGTATGCCAAAGCTATGTTTAAAAAAACTGTTTCTATGGCAAAATCTCAACATGAGGAAAACCGATATGCATTTATTTCTAAAAAGAGAAACAAAAATATCTCTGTAGATTTCTTAGATCTAATAAAATTACTCCTTCATTCATCACCATAGAGTCTGTTGTCTTGACCTATGAATATTTGGCTGTTTTATTAAATGATATTGCAATGAATTTATAAAAGCGCTTTACATCTCAAACACAAGTATTCTTTTCTAAACCTTCCTGTGTGGATGATTTCGCAAGAGTATCTATAGACGAACTTTACCATGTTGTCCAGTTTCTTCCCAATTCATGTCCAGGTCCAGACAGCATTACGACATTTATGTTAAAAACGCTATTCAAGGAGTCTCCTCAAGATCTCTTTATTCTTGTCAACCATTCACTTAGGAATGGCTGGATTCCTCCTGTTTGGGAAATTACAAAACTAATCCCCTTGCTTAAAAAACAAGGTGCTGTGGTGCACATACTGATAACATAAGATTTATCGCATTCACTTTGCATGTAATATTAAAAGTTGAAAGAATATTATACCTTATAATAATTAAATTTATTACAGAAAACTCAGTAGTAAGTCCTTGTCAGATAGGATTTAGACGAAGATGTTCCATTTGATATGCACATATTGATTTAGAGGCACACGTTAAGCTTGCTCCTCATAGGCGTCACTTTTCAGCAATAGTAACTCTAGATTTGGATAAGGCATACTACAGTGTAAAACATGCCACCATACTCAACATATTAGAAGTTTGAACTTCACGTGGAATGTTATTAATTGGGTGTACGAATTTATAAAGGATAGGAAATTTTATTGTTCACGAGGAGGTTTATCTTCTAAGAATATAGTCAGTACAGAGGGGTTCCGTAAAGTTCTGTCGTTTCTTTTGTTTCATTTATTATCTTATTAGGTTCAGTTCCAAACTACAATAACGTTGAAGTGTATGTATATGCGGATGCCATCGCGTTATTTGCTGCGGCATGTGATATACATTCTTTGAAGTCTACATTACAATTGTATTTAGCAGCATTAGAAGTTTGGTTTCAACAGATTCAAATGACTTTAAATGTAA